>NC_054868.1:29685257-29987757 GCF_018320785.1 Cheilinus undulatus | reverse complement strand
AGCAGGCCAGTTGAGGATAGAAAATGTTGAAAGAATTCCTTCTATAAAATTGTCTCCATAAATAGTACCAAATCTAATCATTCTTGCAAGGTTCACGGCTGATTAAAAACCCTCTCTTCAATAACAAAGGAATAAACCCTTAGAATCAAGTGTTATCTTTAGCTGTTAAAAGCTGTGTTACTCTACACGTGTGCAACACTACTCATCAGTGCTCAGGGCAAGCTAAGGTGAGTCATAGGTATTATAAAGTCTGTATGCGGTAAAAACTATTGAGAGAAAAAAATGATGAATGAGTGAGCATGAAAGTGAATTCAGCACATTCAATATCTTTCACTGTATGACTGGAGGCAAAAGAGGCTTTATAACTGTAACAATGTCAAAGTGTTCTTCTCACATATTTTAATTTCAGCAAACTGGATGCTTTCATCTACGACGCCGCGGTGCTGAACTACATGGCGGGTCGAGACGAGGGCTGTAAGCTGGTCACCATTGGGAGCGGGAAGGTGTTTGCCTCAACTGGCTATGGCATCGCCATCCAGAAAGACTCTGGCTGGAAACGAGCCGTGGATCTGGCCATCCTCATGCTGTTTGGAGATGGTAAGGGCTTTGATTACACTTTTATTCAATGAAGATTGCTTATAGATATCCCTAAGTGACATTTATTTACATGTTTGTCTTTTAAAGTAATTGCATTTCAATCTCTCTTTACTTGGTTATTGTTGCCTTTGTTTAATAATTTAAACATCAACCCAATAACCAGAGGTTTAATAGCTGCTGTTTATTGTCCTTGTACTGAAGAAGACACAACAGTAGCATAATTTCATGTATTTATGGAGATGTTGTTTTTTATGGTGTCCTATTTATAATGTAATATCCATGAAGTGATTAGCCCATAGAAGTGGCCTAAAAGGGATATTAAAAACACCCATTTTAAGGAGAATTTCATTGTAGCTTTAACTCCCCTCAGTGTTTAGTCACCCCTACCAATTTCACAACACAGAAGCTCCATTTGAGAATTCCTAAATGAAGTTTAAACTCTTGTCATTGAAGTAAGTTGTAAACAGAGACTGTAGCTGTAAAGGAGCTGTGAAGGTGAAAGTGGTCAGAGCTTGTTATGGTGACAACCTGAGAACCTGCTGGTAGAACTGGCGGTTGATGAGACTGTCAGCAGCAGAATAAGGCCTCCTGAGCCAGGTTGGCACAGTTTTTTCCTTCATCAACAGCGAGGAAACAGCAGGCCTGAGAGGCTGCAGCTGCTGCAGGTATGAGAGTGAAAGCGTGAGACTGGACAGAGTTTTTGGATGGAGGTTGTGGTTGTTTTGGTTGGCAGATGTCTGGGGACAACATCAACCTGGAGATGCTGAAACATGTGGACATTGTTAGACTGGCTGTGATTGACATGTTTTCTCAGTGTGGAAGAGAATTTAGAAGCAACGGCTGTGGTGGATTTTTTTATAAACAGGGAAACCTTAAATATTTGATTTGTTGTGGCTAAGTCTAGGGCTGTAGTCAACCAAAGAAAAACTTTGTCAACCAAAATCGCACCCAGGCACCAACCAATCGATTTGTTTTTCAGGTAATAAATAAATAAATAAATAAATCACCTCACTGGGTACCAGTTAAATCCATATAGATTCCTTACTGCATCTGTTCGGTGCTCTCAATGATCCTAAAATGAATATAACAAGCCTTTTGAAGGCTCATCAAATTGTACTGAAAAAAGTAATTAATTGAGAGACGCAGTGATCCCGGTGCAGTAACTCTTTAAACTCATACAGCCAAAAAAATAATCTCTGATCATTGTTTTTTATTCATTTATGAAGGTAATTAATAATAGGATCACTTGATCTAGCCCGCGCCGTGTCATTTACGAGCATAAAGCAGACAGCATGCAGCGTTTATTTACGGAGTTGAGAGGGAAAAGTTCACTGGTCGGGACCAGCAGACATCGCCTTTTATCTCCTCTGCATTCTGCCTGTCTGTAAGAGAAGCTAACGCTAACGTGAACACTTTAAGGAGATTATAAAAGGGAGATGATAACCTGTAGCCTATTTGCCAACAGGTGAATTAAACTAACCGCAGGAGTTTATGCTGTGAGGGTGGGCAGAGCAGAGACACTCAGCAGCGCCACTTCATACAAACAGCCTGCATCTTTCTGACAAGTTGAAGATGCATTGTTTCTAAGAATTACTGCTATAAAAATATCAGAAAATATCCCACTCTGCAGCACTTTATTTGCTTCTCAACCTGTATTTTCCAGAGCTGCATAACTCCTCTGTCCCCAGCTACCAGTCTACATTCGACCAATCAAATGGAAGCTGTCAGCCCTAGCTAAGTCTATACTAAAGTTATAGTACAGTTTTTACAAAAGGATTTGAAAGGTTTGTCAGGATCCATATCCTCATGTTTCAGTATTTTCATTCACTTCCTATTTTTGTCCAGAAATAGTCATACCTTTTGTACACCTTTAAAGTCAAAGACCAGTTAAGAGCTTTAATTTGCACTCTCTGATAGTGGATAACATTTTTGACATGGTACAGACATCAAAGCTTTAAATCCTAACCTACAATTTCTTAAATTGCCTTAAAAATTTAAACTTTCCAACTTCCAATGGCTGATAAAGGATGTGAAGGGAGTCCATAAGTAGACTAAAGTGAGTGCGTTTATGCCTCCGTGAATGCGATAGCCAGAGGCATTATGATTTCCAGTTGTCTGTCTAAACAAATTTTGTGAACCTGATATTTAAAGAATGCTTTGAGGGATTCTCTACAAATTTTGTGCACATTCTCTCTGTCCTCTCTGATTGACATGTCCTCTAATGACACACGTCATTATGGTCAAAATCTAACCTAGTCCTTCTTCCTGACCCACCACTGTACTAACTGCACTGTAACTGTCAGGCAGTAGTTTTAGTTTACCTGGGTGTGTGCAAGTCATGACCAAGTACTTTGACCCGAGCCCGTTACATCATGCATAATAACACAAGTCGCCAAATCCTCATTTATGCAGCACCTTCTCAAAGCACAGCAGGTATTTAAAGTGTGAAACACATACAAGACAAAGACATCTATAAAGCATTGAAAAAAATCCAAACTGCCTTAAGAGGGAAGTTGAATTTTGGTTTTATTTCAATGTGTTGCTAGAAGAAAGCAACGGTATAGCATGTGCCATAGAGCACTGCTCTCCATTTGTAGGCCAGTTTTGTTTTGAGCCCCAGCTGCTCTTGTGAGTTTTGGGTAGTGACCGAGAAGAAGCCGGCCAGGCGTCTGGCGTCACTCTGAGAGGATGACGAGTGCAGCGATCCATGAGGGCCTCTGCATCGAGCTGCTGCTGCTCCATCATGATGAGCTGATGGAGCCAGCAGAGGTGGTTTGTGTTCATTGTAATGAGGCTTATTTGGCACCTCTGTTTTGAAAGGTTGTATTAAAATGACACTGAGCTCATTTAGAGGACATAGATGATGATAATGCAGGACACACAAGGGACATTTACCATCTGGGCAGACAGCTAATGAGACACCCTACACTCTTAGTTATGGACACAGAAATCAATGCACATCTAAATAGAATAGAATGCCTTCATTGTCATTGCACATTGTAAAACTAAATATGCTGTGCTTCTCTTAAAGAAATAATACCATATATCACATTCATACACAAAAACTCTTAGGTGTTTGTGTGTAAGCAAAAATTCAAACACTGCATCTGAACATATTAGGACTAGGGATGCACGCAGTTAATCGGTAAAACGATTAAAATCATTTGTTAAATTAGCCGGGGCGGGATTTACTAGTCTGTTAAACTGATTAGCTGTCATTTTTTATGAACACAGGCTTGAAATCCCGGTCTATATGCTCTTTAAAACTGTAATGAACTGGGGCGCATATGGCCCGGGTTCGGGTTCGGGCCTGGGGCCCTTTATCGCATGTCTCTCACCCGCTCTCGCCCCTGTTTCCAACTCCATCCACTGTCCTCCTCTGTCAAATAAAGGCACAAAAATGCCCAAAATAAATCTTTAAAATAAATAGATAAATAAATAAACTGTAATGAGCCTCCCATCACTAGAGGCCTCAGTAGCTTCAGTTAATGGCACCTGCCTTCCTCTCTGGCACTTCAACGGATGTAAATATGAGAAGTTCAGCGGTAGTTTAGCGGTTAGTGTGTAGTAGGAAGACCGCGGTATGACAGTTTTCTAAAGTGGTAAATGGAAGTAAAGTGGTATATAGGCTGTCAAGGGATGAACTCACGTTTAACTACTCACCGATGTGAAAAGAGGCCAAATATCAAAGGACGATATTAATCTGCTAAGAGAAATGAAGGTGGGTGGAAATAGACACTGAGGAACATCCTTAATTAGGACTGACACCTCTAGATGTGAACAAGAGAGGGGCAAGCAGCTGTGGACAGTCTAGGTAGCAAGAAGGAAATCGTGGTATTGCCAGTGTCACTGCTCCTCTCTGTCACAAGCTGGTTGGCAAATACGTCTTATGTTGTATTAAGCTTTAGAGCAAAGGGGAGAGACACCTATGTCTCAGTTTAAAAGGTCAGACTTATCCAGTTTAGTCAAACTGTGAAAACACTCAACAGTGATTAAAACACACAATTGCAGCACGGCTCGTTTACAGATTGATTCATTAAAAGACATGAAGGTGCAGGAGATAGAGTCATCTGTGAGCAAACTATAAATCTGGAAGTTTACTCAGATAGTCAGCTGATTTAAAAATTTGAGCAAACAAAATAATATCCCCTAATATGAGATGCATCAGGAAGAAATACAGCTGTCCCCATCCTGCAGGTGCTGATTGCTCACAGTGTGTGCCAACTTTTTAAAAACTTTTTTGTCTTACTATGGCATCATCATCCATTTAAAGAGAACAGTGATATACTACTGACTGTTTTAAACAGTGAGAGACTTTGGTTTGTGTAATCTTCATTTTTGTTGATAGTCTGATAGAAGTTTGAACAGGAGGAAGTATGTTACTTGGCAAAACTCACCTTTCAGTGGACGCTCACATGAGACTGCATGATTCGACAGAGTCAAGCTGTGACCGCTCTATGTTGGTATGTCGGTGCTCTTGGTGTAAATTTGAGACAACCTCCTAAACCAACTTTTTTTTCACTTCCCTTTGGTAAATAAACATTTCATGATGTCAGGTATATGCTGTTAAATTATGCAGTAAGGGCTGGAACAAGTAGGTTCTGTTAAGTTACTGTTGTAAATTACAATCCTTATTCCAAAAAAAATATGGACACTGTCAAATGTGAATAAAAACTGAATGTATTGGTTTGAAAATCTCATAAACCCATAATTTACCCACAATAGAACATAAACAGCATATCAGATGTTGAAACTAGGAAACTTTTACCATTTCATGGAAAATATTAGCTTATTTGGAATTTGATGGCAGCACCAAAAAAGTAGGGACAGGGCAATGTTGACCATTGTGCTGCATCCCCTCTTCTTTTAACAACAGTCTGTAAACGTCTAGGAAGAAGGGAGAACAGTTGCTGGAGTTTTGGGAGAGGAATGTTGTCCCATTCTTGTCTGATGTAGGATTCCGGCTTCTCACAGTCCTGGGTTTTCTTTTTGCTGGATTATTCATTTTATGATGCACCAAATGTTTTTTGTTGTTGAAAGGTCCAAACTGCAGGCCAGCCAGTTCAGCACCTGGACTCTTCTACTGTAAAGCCATGCTGTTGTGATGGATGCAGTATGTGGTTTAGCATTGTCTTGCCAGAATATGCAAGACCTTCCCTGACAGGGCTGTTGTCTGGATGGGAGCATGTGTTGCTCTGAAACCTCTTTATACTTTTCAGATTGATCATGTTTTTCCAGATGTGTGAGCTGCCCACGCCATAGGCACTAATTCAGCCCTATGCCATCAGATATGCAGACTTTTGAACTGTGCACTGATAACAAGCTGGATGGCCCCTCTCCTCTGTAGTCCACAGGGTACAAAACCCATGGTTTCCAAAAATACTTTCGAAGTTTGATTCAGCTGACCACAGAACAGTTTTCCACTTTGCCTCAGTCCATTTTAAATGAGCTTAGGTCTTGATTTTTCCAGGTCATTACCTCCGCCAAGGAGGTTATGTGATCAGGTGGGTTTGTTAGTTTGTTTGTTAGCAACATAACTCAAAACCTTATGGACAGATTTCGATGAAATTTTCAGGAAATGTCAGAAATTGCATAAGAAAGAACTGCAGTTTGGGACTGATCCGGATCACCGTCTGGATCCAGGAATTTTTTAAAGGAGTCTTCACTATTGGGAGATAGGGCTAATGGCGGAGGTCTGCGCTCTCTGAGTGCTTTTCTAGTGTTCACATATGGTTTCTTCTTTACATGATACAGCTTTATCTTGCATTTGTAGATGTCATCACAACTGTATTGAGAGACAATGATATCTGGAAGTATTCCTGAACCATGCAGTGAATTCTAGTACATATTCATGCCTGTTTTTAATGCAGTGACATTAGACCTTGTCTCTTGGACACAGAAATTTCTCTAGATTCTCTGAATTGCCTATTAATCAAATTAGTTACAAATAGTCCTCCAGCTATTTGTTGTAGCTAACTCCTGCTTTTCAGAACTTTTGCTTCCCCGTCCCTACTTTTTGAGATGTGCTGTTGCCATCAAATTCAAAATGAGCTAATATTTCTCATGTAATGGTAAAATTTTTCATTTTCAAAATCTCATTTGTTTTTTATGCTTTATTGTGAGTAAAATATGGGTTTATGCGGTTTGGAAAAACAACATATTCTGTGATTTACATTTTATAACTTTTTTGTGGATTGGTGTTGTAAGATAAAAACAATTCTCTGAAATTATTTTAAATAAAATTCAAAATAGTTAAAGTGCTGTGATTAGGGAAATCATGTGAATATAGGCATGTGCATGCTGTCCTCCAAATCAGTTAGCCTGTTGTTACTGCAGTCTTTCAGCATAACCTGCAACTGATTCGGTTGTTGAGGAATTTCAGGTGACCAATGTTTTTCTTTGCTTGACTACAGACCTTAAACACATGTTCAAAGCTTTGCACTAATATGACGAGTTTTTTTTCTTTAAAAGCTGGATGTTAGATGAATGTATTAAAAAAACGCATAGAAAAATATATGAAGAAAGTTTAATGTGATATATGCTGACACAACTTTATTTTGATTTGAGTCGTACGGGGGATATAAACACTGTTCTCTAGAAGTTTTGTGTTTGTTCAACCCATTCTTTAGTTTATGCAGCATTAGTCTTGAGGGGTTAAGGACTGATTTAAAACAACATATTTCACAATGTCATTACCCATACTAGCACATGAAATAGTGCCTGAGCAGCTTTGGAGTTGGGTGCTTTGCTCAGATGCATTTCAGCAGTCCTTGAAATCTAAACTGGCCCTTCTCCAGCAACCTGACCCAGGAGCCAGCAACCATACAGGGTCTTGTGTCGTTGTCCCTTTGGTTCCCAACTCAAGTCCCTGCAGAAGGAGCTGCTGCCACCCCCAAATGAAGCAAGTATTACCATACAAGTCCGTATCATCTAGGAAGAATCCGATTTTTATTCACATATTCACACTGATGGCTAATGCTTTTGGGAACAAAGGCATTAGCCATCAGTATTCTGGGTCTTGAGCATACTGTAAATTCCACAACATTGAAATCATGTACCTCAGAAAACATGTCTCCATGTGCAGTACCTCTATCGTAGCTGTTACTTCACCTTTGTTGGAAGTTTGCTGACAGATTAACAAGAATGTGACAGAAAATAGTTACATGAATATTGTAAATCATGGTTTTTGACTTACAAGTCAGCTTACTCTCACTTTTTCTCACAAACGTGAAGAATCTTAGTTTCTGCTTTTAAAAACAGAATGAATGTTTACAGGGAAAATGTGTGGATTAGAGCATTTAATATCTATAAAAGACAGAAAAGTGTCATCAAAGGAGATGCTTGTCATGGATGTGAATCTGTCTCCTAAGAGAATACACCTACAGTCACACTCCACCTCCTGAGACAGTATGTCCTCCATACCGCTCACCACCTGCTAGAACATATAGTGCAGCTTGTAACAAACACGCACACAAGTACAGCCTTCGCTGTGCTATCACTTTCCATCCCCGTGTGAGTGATCGACACTGAGGTCAGCACAGACAGAACATTCACCTTGGATCAGATCTTAAAGAAATAAATCGACTCGGACCCCCGCACACGCTGCTGACTGATGTTCACCAAAGTGCCACATGTTTGCTGCGTGTGTCTGCAATGTGTGTGTGTGTTTCTGACTTGGGACTTCATTGTGTGTGGCCCCTAAAGATTCGACAACATGTCTGCACAGATTTGCTAAATAGAAGTAAAGTGGGATTGTTGTGTTGACGGCGTACATGGGGCAAGCACATCAGACATTACCTCTCATTACTTCCACTGTCAGCACATAAACATTACTCCAGGTTATGAGATCAGACTCATCAATGTTTGCTCATATCTGTCACTTTCTGTTAAGAGTCCAGACGTGGACCAGAATATGCTAACAAGAAACTCAGCGCAGTATCTAGAACAGATACAGGGTCAGGAGAAATGTGGGAAAAGAAGGAAAATGTACAAGAGCGATGGGAAAAATGATGCCTGAGAGCTGAGGGAGGATTACAGAGCAGAGAATAATTTTCATGATATAGATTTCAATTACATTCTGCTTATTGATCCAGTTTCAGGGATGCTATTTGGGTCAGGCTTTTTGGTTGAAAACAAGAACAAACACAAGAATGATAAAGCAGAAAGTGTGCTGAAGAGAATATTTTGTCCTGCTTTTATTGTCTCAGGAATCTGCGGTCTGATAAGAAGAAACGATGTTGTCTCACTTAAACTGGAACGAAATGGCAACTTTGATTTTTCCATTGCTTCTGTGAAGACACATTTTATTAATCAACAAACAGCATCTATCTTTATAGTAACCAATGTGTTTCTTCTTTTGGCAGATTTTTTTCTTTCCTTCTGTCAGGTAGTTTGAAAACAAGATGTTCTCATATCTTTGTTTAAAGTGTTGTTCTTGAGATCAGGAAATTAAGGTCAGCTGTCTTAGCATTAAGACTCAAACCTGGCTAAAGCTAATGTCTTCATGAGTTTCTGAACCTTTAAAGGTGCTGGATTATGATTAAGTTTGGACATTACTGCTAACCATTTTCTCCTGCGTCCACCTTTCTCCCGGGGTTACTGTCATTCCTTTAAAAATCCTAAGTCAGTTTTTTTAATGTTCATTAGATTTCCTGAAAGTTTTTTTTTTTTTTTATTATTCACGAGAGGTCTTAAATGTTAGTTGGCAGTTTGTTACAATGTCACAACACCGTTCAGCAACGCTTTTGTCCCAAGTGACATACATCTGAGGGAAGGTGTTCCTGGCGTTAAGGGCCTTGCCCAAGGAGCAACACTGAATACCCATTGTGCCCTGACCAGGTTGCAAACCCCTAATCTCCTGTAACAAAGTCACTGATGGAAACCACTGTGCTACCCAGCTGTTTGTCCGAGATATATCTGAATAATTATCAGATCTACACTAGATATTTACATGCACACAAATAGTTGGAAGAAAAGCCTTATCAGAATAAAAATGTGCCATATAGACGTACCGATCTGCATACTTATCTCATACTTTACCAATGATTAATTCCAGAGCATATCATTGGCTGCTGCCAAAGCTTTGCATGGCTAATTGCTTCTGATTAAACACTTGATGCATGTATATGCATGTCATGATCACTATATTTCACGTCCTTGTAAACTCTGCAGTCTGAATTCACAGAGTGATGTTAATCAGATTGATAAAATGTTATTCATCCAAACAAAACTATTGTCTAGTTAGCATTATATGATTTTAGTTTTTTTACCTTGCAGATGTTTGTTCACATGACTATTCACAGCTTTACTCCAAAGAATTACATTTGTATTGACAAACCATCAACAAAAGAAGAGAAGACTAGGGAAAGTTCAAGTTCAAGGAAGTTCATGTTCAAGATGAAAAATATACAAAGTGGTTGTTATATGTAAAAAGTGTTCTATAAGGCAACTTAAGAATAGTTAGAAAGGAAAAAACTCTATAAATTTGGAAACAAAGCCATTGATGACCACATGAAACCAGAGAAGCTTTGACACTACTTGGTGCAAAAATTTTACTTAATTTTCTGAAGTTGGGGTCAGACAAAGGTCTTGAAAAGTCTTAAATTTAATTGTTAGCATGCAGAGTAGTAAGCTACAGTGCCTATAAAAAGTATTCACCCCCTTGGATGTTTAACCCTTTTACTGATTTTGTGAATCAATCATGGTCATTATAATTTAGCTTTTTTTGACAAAAAAGTATACAAAAACCTCTTTGTCAAAGTGACAAAGTAATGTCAATTAAACAAAAAGATGTAATGTAAAATTCCCCTTGAGTCAGTTTTTAGTAGATGCACCATTTGGCTGCAATCACAGCACTGAGTCTGTGTGGATAGGTCTCAGTCAGACTTGCACATCTGGACATAGCAATTTTACTCCATTTTTCTTTGTAAAACTGCTCAAGCTCTGTCATGTTGTACAGGGATTGGGTGTGAACAGCCCTTTTCAAGTCAAGCTACAAATTCTCTATTGGATTGAGCTTTGACTCAACTACACATGAACTTTCACCTTGTTGTCTTTAAACCATTTCTATGTAAGTCTTGCTGTATGCTTCGGGTCATTGTCTTATTAAAAAAGAGAACTCATCTCCCAAGCTGTAGTTTTTTAAGATTGAGTAAGATTGTCCTCCAGGATTTTCCTATATTTTGCTACATTCACTTTACCCCCTATCCTTAACAAGCCTTCCAGGGCCAGCTGCTGAGAAGCATCCCCACAGCATCATGCTGCCACCACAGTGCTTCACAGTGGGAATGGTGTGTTCATGGTGGTGTGCAGTGGTTAGTGTCTGCCAAACATAGCATCTTGTCTGAGGGCAAAAAGAACTATTTTGGTTTCATCAGACCAAAGAACGTTCTTCTACTTGACCATGAAGTCTCCCACATGCCTTTTGGTGAACTCCAGTCAAGATTTAATGACTTTTCTTCAACAGTGGCTTTCTCTTTGCCACTCTCCTTCTTGCACGGACAGCCTGGTCAAGGCAGATTTACTTATATGCCATATTACTTCCATTGAAGGTTCAGCTGTTCTTCTTGATGATGATTTAACTGAACTCTATGAGATGTTCAATGCCTTGGAATTTTTTTTTATCCATCCTGACTTACACTTTTCAATAACATTTCTCTGAGCTCCTTGGAGTGTTCTTTTGTCTTCATGGTGTAATGGTAGGGATACTGATTAACCATTGACTGGTTTCACTTTCATTTTACAAGTTAATTTTCATTTTTCTCTGTCATACTGTTTCTTTTGTTCATAGCAGTTTTTCTTTACTAGTTTGCAATACAAGTAGAGACAGACCCATGTCCAAACTGAAGCACTCTCTTGTTCCTCCAGTCAAAAATTATGTCAAATCAATCACTGCGTCAGGCACCACACATGTTGAATTTCTTGCTGCACACCAAAGACTAAGAAGCATTAGCATCAGCTACAGGCTTCTTTCAGGCTTTATACACCGCTTTCCACATTATTAAGCAAATGATATTTTTCTCTTATTTTCCTAAATATTAATGCAAATGACAGTCAGAGTAGTTTTCAAGTCATCAGCCATTAGAGCATAATTCAAATGTTTTTAAACAAACTTCATAATGACAACCATTATTTTTTTAAAAATAAAAACCTCAAAATGCACTTTTCCACATGTTCCACATTATTAAGCAGTCCACAGGTTTCAAGCAATATAGGAACGAAAAAGGATCTCTCTGCTGCCGAAAAGTGTCAAATAGTGTAATGCCTTGGACTAGGAATGAAACATTAGATATTTCATGAAAAATTAATTGTGATCATCATACTGTAAAGGAATTTGTGGCTGATTCAGAGCACAGACGGGTTCCTGCAGATAAATGCATAATGAGGAAGGTTTCTGACAGACAGATTCATCAGATTAAGAAAGCAGATGCTAAAATGCCATCACAAAACAGCAAACAGGTATTTGAAGCTGCTGGTGCCCCTGGAGTCCCACCAACCTCAAGAGGCTTGCAGTCGAGCATAAACCTACTATTCAGCTGCCAAATCCAATGCTCATAAGCAGAAATGGTTGCAGTGGGCCCAGAAACACATGAAGACTCATTTTCAAACAGTCTTGTTGACTGGTGAGTGCTGTGCAACCCTGGATGGTCCAGATGGAGGAGCAGTGGATGGTTGGTGGATGGCAACCATGTCCCAACAAGGTTGTGACGTCAGTAAGGAGGGGGCAGATTGCTGTTTTGGGACGGATTCATGAGGAGAGAGCTGGTAGGCCCCTTTAGGGTCCCTGAGGGTGTGAAAATGACCTCGGCAAAGTGTATAGAGTTTCTGACTGACTGCTTTCTTCCATGGTAAAAAAAAAAAAGAAGAGCAGTTCCTTCTGTAGCAAAATTTTCTTCATGCATGACAATGCTCCATCTCATGCTGCAAAGAATATTTCTGTGTCACTGGCTGCTATGGGCATAAAAGGAGGGAAACTTATGGTGTGGCCCCCATCCCCCCTTGACCTCAACCCTACTGAGAACCTTTGGAGCATCCTTCTAGCTAAAGATCAATGAGGGTGGGAGGCAGTTCACATCAAAACTGCAGCTCTGGGAGGATATTCTGACATCCTGCAAAGAAATTCAAGCAGAAACTCCCCAAAAACTCACAAGTTCAATGGATGCAAGAATAGTGAAGGTGATATCAAAGAAGGGCTCCTATGTTAACATGGAACTTGGCCTGTTAAGATGTTTTTGATTGAAATAGCTTTTGATTTCATTAAATATGACTTCCTAGTGCTGTAAATTCAAAAAATGACCATTTTCAGGTCTTTACAACCTATAAAATGTTTTAAAACTCTGTCATGCTTAATAACGTGGAACAGTGCATTTTGAGGTTTTATTAAAAAAAAAAAAAGGTTATCATTATGGAGTTTGTTCAAAAATATTTGAATTATGCTCTAACAGCTGATGACTTGAAATAAATACTCTATCATTTGCATTAATATTTAGGAAAATAAGGGAAAAATGTCATTTGCTTAATAATGTGGAAAGCGGTGTAACTAACTCTTATTTCAGAGAAAAGAATTATAATATGGGAAAAAACTCTCTCTGTCATTGTGGTTACATCTGATTGCAAATCCTTATAAGAATGCCCTTTTTTTCACACCGAGCCTCATGTAGGTAAGATTGTCTTTGTTAAACTAGTTCAAAGCTGTCTGAGGAGGACACACAACCGTTTGAACATCCATTACACACACAAAACCAGGCTGTGCATCCATTGAGAAAATGTGTCTACCCCGTTGATCTCACACAGACACACTAGAAACAGATCGTCGGTGCAGATCAGACAAATCTCTCTGGACGTGTTCTTCCCTCTCAGCAGCCCCCTCAGACAAGTGGAGCTTAGTGTGAGACATTTCAAGGCGGAAATACTTGTCACATGACCACACACACTTCCTCCCTGGGGACTGTGAATTCCCAGCAGGCAGTCTGTGTTTTCCAAACAAAGAAGGGATAGCCGCACATAAGCAGTCTTAATGAGGATCAACCTCAGGGGAGCATTCAGTCAAAATAATGGGACATGACATTGGTTTAGGTACATGAGACCTGAGCTGTTTTGGCATCACCCCCCCACCCCCACCCCCAATCCAAAAACTTGTCCCTTTTTTGCACTCTTACTTGATCAGACACCTGAGAGCGAACTCAGCCTAGGTCAGTACAGTACCTCAGACACAGCGATACAGTCACCTGTATGTGTCTCTCCTCCCTGCAGGTGAGATGGAGGAGCTGGAGGCCCTGTGGCTCACAGGGATCTGCCACAACGAGAAGAACGAGGTGATGAGCAGTCAGCTGGACGTGGACAACATGGCGGGGGTCTTCTACATGCTCGGGGCTGCCATGGTCCTTTCATTAATCACCTTCATCTGTGAACATTTGTTCTACTGGCAGCTTCGCTTTTGTTTCATGGGCGTGTGCTCCGGGAAGCCCGGACTGACCTTCTCCATCAGCAGAGTGAGTGCACTCATGTTTTATTTTAGGTTTGACCTTAATTCTCCCGACAGAGAGATCACAGGAGGTTGTTTTAAAACCAATGACTGTAGTTGAGCTGTATCCAGTCAGTCAGAGTGAAACAATGACTCACCTGACTCACCTGTGGCTTTTTTTAAAGCAGAGGCAGTCAATGAACCCAAATATAAAGATACTGAACCGTGCAAAAAAGGTTTTCGTTTCCTAGAAGGGTGGCCGTTTATTCTCGTAGAACATTCAATAAATATTAAATAGAGACTGAAAATTTGCTGCCAAGACCTGGGATTAGAATATTTTATGGTAATAGTTTTGCATTAAAACATTTTTTTCAAATGTTTGAATCATAATATTAAAAGTTTACAGAGCATAGTGAGCTCTTTCATAACGGTTATGTAGAAAAAGCCAGGGTTTTTTTCAAGTCACTGCCGCTGCAGGGCTCATAGAGACTCTTAAAGAAGTGGATTTTGCCTCTTGATTTCAAAAGTTGGTATAAAAGTATCTTAACCTGTGTCCTTCCTAGGCAAGTGTTGGGAATTATTAGTTTTAAAATAAAGGTGTTAAATTACAGGATTACTGCAATTAGAAACAAACTTCTTAAATTACTGAATCATATACTATGAGCAGTTACATGTTCAAGAAGTATTGCATTGCCAAAAATTAGAATATCATGTATTTTTCTCCTGTGATTTACTTCAGAGTTAAATTATTATATTTGAGATTCATCTCATTCAAAGCAAAATATTTCAAGATTCTTTTTGTTTTAATCTTGATGATTACGGCTTACAGCTCACAAAAATCTAAAATCCACTATCTCAAAATATTAAAGGTGCAGTGTGTAAAATTGAGACTATCAACATCTAACAGTCAATTCTGGAGTGTGATGATCATTTCTCTGGTGATAACTGTGGGAACCAGTGAAGTTTAAAAATCAATACATGCTTAACTGTTATTTGGTTGCTTCTATGGTGCCATAGAAACAGGCAAAATGCAAAAATCCAAGATGGCAGCGTCCTTGGAGGGAACCCTCCCTATGTATGAATAAAAGGCTTATTCTGAGTTAATTTAAAACATAAGTTTAAAAAATGTGTTATCAGATGTCAGCACTAATTTAGATCAATCTACTTATAAATGTTATGTTTCATTTTAACCAAGCTTGTTTTGCTAAATGCTACTAGGCTAAATATTACACACTGCACCTTTAAAATATAGTGGAAAAGTCAAATTTTCAAAGATTTCCTTAGCCTTCATGCTCTCACTCTGGTTCAGTTCACACAACAGCAATCATGGGGGAGACTTCTGACTTGACAATTGTCCAGAAGACAATCATTGTCATCCTCTGTAAGGAGGGTAAGCCATAGAAGGTCACTGCTGATAGAGCAGGCTGTTCTCAGAGGCCACATAATTCATAGAATTCAAGGGCAGCTTCACAATGTTTGGACTGAGGCTGGAGTGGATCAAGAGCCGCCACAGACAGACTGGTCTAGGAAATTGGCTACAAGTGTTGTGTCCTAATGTCAAGCCTATCCTAAACCACAGACAATGTCATAAGCTTCTCACCTGGACTTAAGAGAAAAGAGCTGGACCGTTACTCAGTGGTTCAAAGTCCTGTTTTCAGATAAAACCAAATTTAGCATTTCATTTGGAAATCAAGGTCCCAGAGCACAGAGGGAGATCAGAGAGGCACAGAATCCAAGGTGCTTAAAGTCCAGTGTTAT
Source organism: Cheilinus undulatus (assembly GCF_018320785.1). NCBI lineage: Eukaryota > Metazoa > Chordata > Actinopteri > Labriformes > Labridae > Cheilinus > Cheilinus undulatus. The sequence goes on along the minus strand of NC_054868.1, from coordinate 29,971,940 downwards.
CATTTTCCACAGTCAGTGATGGTTTGGGGTGCCATGTCATCTGCTGCTGTTGGTCCACCGTGTTACATCAAGTCCAAAGTGAAGGAAGAATTACTAGAAACTGGTTTGCTGACTGTGGTGTTACTGTGCTTGATTGTCCTGCCAACTTGGCTGATCTGGACCCCAAAGAGAATCTCTTGGGAAATGTTCAGAGGAAGATGAGAGACACCAGACTCAACAATACAGACGAGCTGAAGGCTGCTTTGAGAGCAACCTGGGCTTCATAACGCCTAAGCAGTATCACGCACTGATTGGCTTCATGACACGTGGCAATGATGGAGTTTGTGCAAAAGAAGCAAGATCAAGTTCTGAGTTCATAAATGAAAATAACTTTGTATAAGGTCAACATTTCTGTATTATAAATCCTATTTTGGACTGATGTTTTATGATATTCTAACATTTTGAGGGAGTGGATTTTTTAATTAGCCATTATATACAAGATTAAAACAGAAAACTCTTGAAATATTTCACTTTGTAATGATGAATCTAGAATATATTGAAGTTTCACTTGTATTAAATCACAGGAAAAAAATAACTTTTTCATGCTACTCTAATTTTTTGAAATGCACCTGCATAATCTAGTCCAGACAATGACGTGTAGCCCAATTTATGTCCATCCTTTAATATATTGACTTTATGTCTCTGAACAGCCTAATTTATAGCCCATTTTCAGTTACTCGGCAGCCTAATGATAAAAAAACAGAGACCTTCAGGACAAACCTTTCAACTCATTATTGTGCGAACAATATTACAAAAACCTAGCTGAGGATTAGACAGTATTATACAATACCAGTATTAGACACAGCTGTTTCAGTCAAAACAATGCAACACAAGCCTTTGAACTTACGCTTCATGCTGATGTTGCTTCTGCCACCTAAGTCCAGAAATTCAACATATTTCCACACAGTAAATGCTGTCCTCTCTGACATGTCATCAGTTGAGTCAGCTCACCACACATGCACACTGACACAGCTATGTTTATGTCAGCTGGAGCAAAGTTACGTGCTGACAGGAATAAAAGAAAGAAATGGCGCAGATGCTTCAGGGATTTTTTGTGGTGACAAAAAAGGAAAAGTAAACAGTGTTGGGCAGGTTACTGAAAATAGTAACTAGTTACAATTACTAGTTACTGCTTGCAAAAAGTAACTGAGTTAGTAACTGAGTTACTGCTTTGTAAAAGTAACTAGTTACTTTGAAAAGTAACTCAGGCATTACTTTTTCCACTTGAATTCTCATTATTGTACACATCACATTAATTTGTGTTGTTATGACAGTTTGAGAGGAAATAACTCAAATTTTATATAACATTGTAGCCATTATCATTATATTGGGAAGTGGTGAAACAATAGAACGCAGTAGAAATGGTTCTCAATTTTTGACAGTGTTAAAGCATTCTTAACACTGTTTAAGAAGTCTAAATAGATCTGGGCTACTCTACTGACAGAGTAAAGATTAAATCCTGGCTGCTCTCTGAATATCTTTTTACATGGCGGTCCTATCCCTCGTCTTATCTTTTTCTTTTATTTTTCTGAAGACAGCGGACTATACAGCTTATATCAGAAGCGTGTCTTTAACAGCATACCTTGCTATCAGTCTGTTTAGTGCTTCCTTAGTGACACACTCTGCAGCTGGCAGTGAATTAAATCCAGTCTTGGGTTGTTTAGATGGGGCGGTTCCTCCCTGCTCGCTCTGCCCAGCTAACGTGAGCTGTACCTGGGTTAGCGGTGTCTTTAGCATCCAGCTCTCTGGAAATTAATTTAGCTGAAGCGTGTTGTCTAACTCAGTAATTCATAAAATTAAAATTGCTGTTCGTGGAGATTGAAAGGTTTTACTTCCCTGTTCTTTTTCGTCCTTTAACCCAAGGAGGGAAAAGTTATTTTGGTGTTTCCAAGACAGAGAGCTCACGCTCGAGTGCTCAGCCATGACGTGTGTGTGCGTGCTTCAGTGCCTGTGTTTGTTTGTTTCTGCAGAGGCTGTTCTGTCTCCCAGGATGCTGATGTGCTTACCGCTCTGTCGCGTCGTCTGCCGAACCGGATGTTTGCTAAACTTCTTCAAAGAGTTGTCAGCTGTAAAAGTAACGAGTAACATGTGATGTAAATTCCCAGTAACAATAACATTCATTTTCATTTTGAAAAGAAACGCGTTACACTACTAGTTACCATAAGAAGTAACAGAGTTACTGTAACGCGTTACTTAGCAACGCGTTATGCCCAACACTGAAAGCAAATACAACATTTTGCCTTTACCTTGAAAAAGTGACAAGCTTAAAGATGACTTGAATTGCAGAACTAACAGGTTACATTATTTATTACAACAATAAAAGTAATCTGAATACTGTGATGGATTAATTTGTACCATGTTACCCACTAGGACTGTGATGGCCAGCATGTGGCAGAAATTAGCCAACATGTACACAACCAGATGGGAAAGTTAACCTAAATCTCAGCTGGCTTTCATCTCAGTTTTCATTTTTTTTAGATGAAATAAAGTCTTAAATAAAGCATAACTGTAATTTTCAAAATTATCAAGTCATTTAGAATAAAACTGGTGATGGATTAGGACATTCAGACAGTTGTTTGGTTAAATATTCCAATGTGGCTATAACCAGAGCTCAACTTGATTGTCCATGTAAACGTAGTGACTATGTTGATTGACAGCCAGCACAACCACTCTCAGCATGACGTGAGCCTCGGGTCCTGAACGGGTAAAAAAAAAATCTAGCATCCTTTGATAAATTCTTCATTTTATCAGCTTTTTGCCAAAGCCATAAAAGTGTCTTCCTATGCTGCGTATTCTCAGCCCAGTGAGCTGAAGCTGGGTATGTGTGAGGATGTCTCAGTGATTGCCTCAGTGTGGTAACGACTCTTTACAAAGGGGTCAGCTAACAAGGTGTCTCAGTGTTATTGCAGCACATCATTTAGGTCCATATAAACAATCACCTGAGGTCTAATTCATTTGCATAATGCCACCTTTAAAAAGGGTGGGGGTTGTTGTTGCATGCAAAATGTCTCAATTATTGTTTGCCTGAGAGAAGGGCACAGGTCTTTATGTGTCTGGTTTTAAGGCTGAAGGAGTTTCAAATTGCAACAGAATTTAGTTTACACCTACTCAGTCTAACCTTAAAGCTCTGAATACAGATCTGGCCACGAGCACTTCCAAAACACTTGTTTTTCTCCTCAATTTCTGTTGAGTTGGCAGCAATCTCGCTCTCTTTGTAGCTTCTGAAACTCATATTTTTATGCAAAACATAAGCACCCCCTTTTGCACGGTAGCTTTAAGATTCACTCTAAGCTCTAATGCGCTTGAGGCTTGTGATACTTGTTGCATTACAGCATCCATTTTAAGTGCGCACACATTTGAAAAGTGGCTCCTTTTACTCGAGCGGTTACCCAGCCAGATATCTTTTTCATGCCTGGTTTAACACACAAGTTGCGTAGGAGGAAGAGAAAATTTTGGAAAATTTGGGTTCGTAGACGGTATATAGAGTGTAAGGATGTGATGTGACCACAAAAGGTTAATCAAACACAGGTGAAGAAAATATAATCAGTGATTAGAAGAAAAAATGGTCACAGGACAAAGGCAGAGCAGAAAAGAGCAGACATAGTGCTGTGCCAGTAACCTCTGTTCTATTACCTTCACAGCATCTGTAGTCACTAAAAATGAAGAGAGATAAGACAATCCCATTGGAGCGTCTGCTGCTCACCTGAGCATCCGGAAATGGAGATAAACGGACACAAAGAGTGGATGGAGGCATAAAAGGAAGGGGCAGAGGGTCGGGGGTGTTGACGATTCAGATTCATGAATGTAGCTCTGTGATGGGGAAAATGACTAAGAGACAGACAGAAACTGTTTCTGACAAGTTGACGCCTTTGAGGAATGTTGGCCCACGAGCTGGCTGGTGGGTAGTGTGTCCTCGACCTTTCTGATTTGGCTGTCGCCTCGACTACAGATTCCCGCAGCTCCCGTTTAAACACGCTTGTTTGACTTCACTCACAAAGGCTTTCCTCTGTTCTTAGCAACTTACTAAAACAGCCCACACATACCGATGGATTATGACATTTTAAATGGGTTATTTTTGATGGATTTGTCTCTGATGTCAACACTCAGTCAAACAAACTTTTACTTGTGATTCATTCCCTTTCGAGTAACTTTCATGAGAGAAAAAAGATTATAAAAACTAATAGAGTCAGGGTCACTAGTGTCTTCTGATTTAAATGATGTTTATTAAGCATATTGATTCTAGTTTGAGCAAAGTTCAGGACTGGTGTCATCAGTCAAAGCTTTGATCCTCTCAGCACTGGGCTCAGTGTGTGATGTGAAGTGCTAAAAAGCAGCAGGAAGGGTCAATGATGTTCCCCTGAGATAAGTCATTTATGAACTCACCCCTATTACTGTTTAATAGTGTGTAAACAAGAGGGTGGTCAGAAGAAACACAGCAAAACATTAACCTCTCTGCCTCTGTCTGTGTCTGTTTGCCTCTGTCTGTCTGTCTCTGTTTATGTGTCTGCTGTTTTTGTCTCCCTCTCTCCAACTCTAACCCTTCTCTGGATCTTAATTCTTTACTATTACCCGACAATTTAATACTGTTTTCTTTTCACTTTCATACCTTATCACTCTCACTCTTACCCTTTCTTCCTCCCATGGCCTGTCTCACCCTCTCTTTCTCTACCTCCCCTCTCTTCTAATGTTCACACTCCAGGGTATCTACAGCTGCATCCATGGGGTACAGATTGAGGAAAACAAGTCAACCATAGACTCACCCTCATCCACCATGAAGAAGAACATGAACAACACCCACTCCAACATCCTGCGGTTGCTCCGCACTGCCAAGGACATGACTGCTGTCCCAGGTATTAACGGCTCTCCTCACGCCGCTCTGGAGTACAGCCACAGCGGCCGTGAGTCCGCAATATATGACATCCAGGAGCATCGGCGCAGTCTGGTGGGTCACCCTGCAGACTGCAAGTCAGCGCCACCGTACCTGCCTGAGGACAACATGTTCAGTGACTACATCAACGAGGTGGAGAGGACTTTTGGCAACTTGCCCCTGAAGGACAGCAACCTGTACCAGGACCATTACCTGCACCACCACCCGGCCTCGGCTCTGGGTATGTCCGGCCCCCCGCCCAATAGGCCGCGTAGCTTAGGCAGCGCTAGCTCGTTGGAGGGGGGCATGTTCGATTGCGACAGCTTAGGGGGAGGGGTAGCGCCCATCTTTACCACCCAGCCCCGCCCCTCCATGACTCACAGGAACACCAGTAAATTTGACCTGATTGCCGGCCACTCCCCTGCGGAATCCAACCAGGGTGGGTTCAAGGGAAGCAATGTGTACGGCAGGTTTTCTTTCAAAGGAGGTGCTTCCAGCACGGGGCTCATCGGGGGTCACGACAGGTACTGTGGCGGGGGTGGGGGAGGCTCAGGGGGTGATGATGGGAACATTCGCTCTGATGTTTCGGATATTTCCACGCACACTGTCACCTACGGCAACCTGGAGGGCAACAACAAGCGACGTAAGCAGTACAGGGACAGCCTGAAAAAGAGGCCGGCCTCGGCCAAGTGCCGACGGGAGCAGGACGAGATAGAGCTGAGCGGCTTCAGGAGGAGACCCCACCACCACACCGTCCACCACCACTTCCCCCACGGACCCCTGGCACACCGCACGGTCTCACCTACCCTGGAGCGGAAGAGGGGAGGAGGAGGGGGTAATTCTTCACCTTATTTATTCCGCAAAGACAAAGAGAACCTGAGGGAATTCTATGCGGACCAGTTCCGCTCCAAGGAGGGCAAGGCCATGTGGGAGCAAGAGGGTGGAAGCGGAGGAAGCGGTGTGGGCGGTGGTAGCGGTGGTGGTATCTGTAAAAGCTTAGTTCCTGTTGAAGACTTCCTGAAAGGTAAAGGCAAGAAGACGGAGTGTAAAGGTGGGCTGGGGTCAGCAGGGCAGCAGGCCCACACCTGCTGGGAGAAGGGGGTTTCAGGGATAGGGGGTGGGGGCATAGCAGGGGGGGATTGGGAGTGTCGTAACTGCCACAGTGTTTGTCACCACAGTGGGGGAATAGGGGGAGGAGGCACATGCTCAGCTAGTGGGGCAGGGGGAACCAGCAGTCGCCCTAGCTCTGCTACCTGCAAGCGCTGCGACTCGTGTAAGATCCAGCCGAGTAACCTTTACAACATCAGCGAGGATAATAACTTGATGTTCACTGTAGGGAAGAGTAGCGGAGGATCAAGTCAGCCACAGACTCAGGTACAACGAAGGAAGCTAGGGCCAGGGGGGAGGGTGCTACGGAGGCAACACTCATATGACACATTTGTTGACCTGCAGAGGGAGGGGGCGGGCCGGTTGGCAGGGATGGGTGGGAGTGCAGGAGGGCAGTTTCCCCAGCCCAGAAGTGTGAGTCTGAAAGACAAAGACCGCTCCATGGAGGGCCCGAGCCCTTATGCTCACATGTTTGAGAGGTATTCAGGGGACAGGGATTCTCCCATGTTTGGAGGACTAGGTGGGGACAGGGCCAAAGGGGGCTCCTCCTTCAGTTTGTTCCGTGGCGAGAGTGGGTTGCATCAGCGGTCGCTGGGGGAGAGAGACACGAGGGACAGCCTGAGGGACAGAGAGAGAGCTATAATGGGAGGTGGGGGCTGTGGTGGTGGTGGTGGTGGTGGTAGCAGCAGAGGGGCCGGGACTTACTCCTTGTCTAAATCTCTCTACCCAGATAAGGTGAACCAGAACCCCTTCATCCCAACCTTCGGCGACGACCAGTGTCTATTACACGGCGCCAAACCATACTACATCAAAAAGCCACAGACGCAGCAACAGCAGCAGCAGCAGCAACTTCTCAACAACAGCCGAGGAGGAGGGGACTTCCGCGGCTCCATGGGAGCTGCTTCCTATTTACCTGCATCAGCCACAGCTGGAGTGATGTCCAATGTGGCCCCCAGGTTCCCCAAAGAGCTGTGTCTGGGTGGGGTGGGGAACCATCATGGGTCTGGCAAGCTACTGCCCGGAGGCAGGGACACGTTAGGTTTGGGGCAGGGACAGAGACCTTTCAATGGTGCCAGCAATGGACACGTTTATGAAAAGCTCTCCAGTATTGAGTCAGACGTCTGAGGGTGAAGAAAGAGAGAGAGAAGATGGAGTGGGTGAAAAAAAGAGGGTGATGGAGGGGAAAAAGGGGAAAAAGCACAGGCTGATGTGTTCGCTGTGTGAGGAGAACAAACAGACACAATTCTGTGTGTGTTGTTCTCACTTCACTAAATGGAGCGAACTTGGACGATGCACAGAGGCCACTGCAGGCTAAGCTGTGGTGAAGTCCAGCAGGAGACAAGATTTTAATGAGAAGAGAGGATTCTGGTGCTGCTCCGACACTCAGAGATAGATAGGAAGGGAGGGAGAGATGGAGGGATGGATGGAGGGGAAAAAGTGAAATCAAATCTCTGGTCTGCTCTCTTCACATGTTTGTTCTTTCCCTCCTTCCAGCAGATCTTTAACACCAAAACAAACATTTTGTTAAGCAACGGAAATACAATCATGAATGAGAAATCAACACTTCTGTTGAAGTTACAGGGTAAACTAATAATTGTATCGATAATGTTAATAATAATATTATTGAATATTATTCCAGTGTTTAATGATGATCAGTTGGATTGTTTTTAAATTTGATTAATTTAAATAGTTCGTGTTATATATTTGTATGATGTTAATTCTTTCTTAACTTACCCATATTACAGGAGACTGCTAGATCAGTTGTTAGTACAGATCTTTTTGTTTTTGGCTTCCTGTAATTTGGTCTCTTCTTTTCTTTAATTCTTCACGTTTTATTCTTTTATACTTTTCCTACATTTGAGTGCTGTGAAGTATACGTAAAAGGCATGACTTGCTGAGTACATCTGTGTGCATAGACATTTGCAAAAAAGGTCTTTTTTACAGCTGCAAAAGCAACATCATCATACTGATTTGCCGTTTCCTCTTGCTTTTTTTTTTGTTTTTTTTTGCTTGGCAGTACCAAAAGGTCCCCACATTTTGAGCTGGATGTGCCTTAAAGGATAATACAGATTTTATAAACACTGACCTGCTCTGTTAGTAGACAGATCGACCTTTTAAGAATATGTCAGTTGTGATTTACGATTGAAAAATGCTTGAAAAAGTCTTACATGGCTGGTTTTGTTTCAGTGCTTTATCAGACTTCTCAACATTTAACAAATGATTTACATAAAGGTAAAACCTAGAAACTGCTGCAGTACATGAAGCTTTACCCTACTGAAATGAAAAAACACTAAAAGGATCGTAAGGGTTAAAACCACAGAGCTATGATAAAAACATTCCTGTCCCTGGGACGCCAGCCATGAAAAAACTGAAGCGCTCTTTAAGAAAGAATACAGTAAAACTAAAATAAAGGCTTGTTATTGCAGTAACAACACCACAGTTAATCTAAGCATCATTACTCCTCACCTCCTAAAACCCCCACCAATCATGTTCTTGCTTAACAGATGACCCAAAAACCAACTATCCATTAAATAAACCTCTCTTAATGTCTGCTTGTTGCTCTCAATGCTTTTCATTGGGTCTTGAGTCAATTGGCCGTGACAGTTTTGCAGTGCAGGACAGGGACATAATGGACTCTCAGACTGAAGCCTCTGTTACTGGAATGAGCAGCCTGGCATGTTAATTATTTCATGATTATAGACGTAAGCCCTGGCTGGCTGTTGTTCATGGTCACATTAAAATGATACTAAGAGTCCAAGGAGTAAAAAAAAAAAAAGATAATAGCAGGGTTGCTATTACAAAACATCCCAAAGATATCAGGAATTCTACACGTGAACCTTACAAACTGATAGCTTCACATCACAATACAGCCTTGTCATGATTTAAGACATTTTTAGAAATACACTTATCTGCCTCCTTATTTAAGTAGAGGATCAGATGAACTCCACTTATAGGTTTTTACTGCAAATGTTAAGCTAAAGCTAGGTGGCCAGCTTAACATTCAAACCAACCAAGGACAAGAAGTGGCTTGGTTTAAACATGACAAAGTCATCCCACAAGTACATCTAAAGCTGATTTATGAACATGTTATGTCTTGTTTGTCTAATGTGTAGCATTTAATGAGACTTTGTCTGTCAAGATGACATTGCTAAGGGCACTAATCTAATTCTTGTGTACTGTTACAAAAAAGGATATAACGTGTTAAGTAATGAGCTTTAGAGGTGCTGGTGGGCATGTTGTGGTATTGTTGGTGACAACCAGGCTCTCTTCCCCTTCTCCTGGTCGAGGTTAAGCTCTGGCGTTATCTTGACCATACATGCTATGTTAGAGATCATCTCACTCTGCAATAACGCTTTAAAAAAAGAGTTTTCCAGGTTTTCAAGTGTGAAAGGAGAAGTGGGTTATTTTAAGTCATTCTTCCTCCTTGAAGTTTAACTAACACTTGAAACCAAATGGAACATACAGAATGATTTCAGCACGTACTGTAGCACTGATCGTTGATTTCTCCCTCCACAAAAGCATGATCTGTTTTTTATGGTGAGACTGTGACGACAGGAGGAATTTTCCATCAGTCCTGTCAGTGTGCTGCATGGATTATCTCCTCTGCAGACACTTGAAGAGAAAAAAACTAAAGAGGAAACAGCATCCTAAAAGCAGGTAGTTTCAAGTCACAGGACATCTCTGCTCTTACACATAACAAAGACAAACATACAGAATAACTTGTGTTTAATTCACAGCTCTACGGTCACTCTATCAAAGGTTTGAACTCTTCATTTCAAGAGTCATCACTTAAATTAGTCTCTTCTTGGTTTTACTGAACTACATTTTATAACCTAAGCACAATTTGACCGACAGGGTCTGATATCTAGATATTCATACATCCTGGTCCGATTTTTACATTTTTCTTCTGGTTGACAAGTCAGTATGTATGATATTAGGAGGTCAATGGTGTTTGTGAGGACTTGCATGTATACACTTTTTCTTTATTTGTTTTTAATCTTAACTTTTAGTCCAACAAACATGGGTGTTCTTTAACAATATTTGAAATCTTATCAGTTTCATGATGATCCATGTAGTACTGTAGGTGTGTATGCGCGTGTGTGCTTGTTTGTGCAAGAGAAGATGCCAATATTACAGTCAGTATTTTAACCAAAAATGGCTAAATTGGAGTAAAAACTTGAGTAGGATAAGGAACATTTTTTAAAAATTATTACTGTTATTCAAAGATCATTTTTTTGTAAATGGTTTTAAACAAGGTTGAGGTCTTGCTTTCTACATTTTGTCACAGAACAAGCCTTCTTCATTTAAACTATTTTCCCTTTGAATATCTTGATATGTTTCTTTTTTCTGTTCTTGTATGTGCCTGATTACATACGCTTGATTACCTCTGTGTGTGCTCATATGGAAGAGAGGCAGAGTGTGTGTGAGAGATAACTGTTTATTGTAAATGTATTATAAAACTGTTTGTAAATACTTTACCTCACACTCATGGACTTTTGATAAAAAACAAACTGTAAAAATCACAGAGAATAGATCTATTTGGAATAAATCTTTGATTCATATAGGTCCCCTTGCAAAATTGCTTTTATAAAGACTTGAGGCCAGGATGTGTGCAATCATTTATAATAACGGAGAAAATGTGCGCATTCAATAGGTGGTGTTTTTTGTTTTGATGTGGTCAAAGACCAGCTAAGACGGTTGTTTTCTCCAAAGGAAAAATTGTAAAGCTCCATCATCCATCCAACACTCAGAAAGCACAATAGATGATCTATCTACGTTATTACCAGGATAGTCTTTTTTTTGTTGGCTCATCTTCTGTTTTTGCTTTTGCCACAGAAGATCGATCTCCACCCCCTGAGCTGTACAGATTGTGAAATATGTACATAAGACAAAAAAATCTAGTTCACCCTCACCTTTTTGTATGGAGAGAAACTACTTGTGTGAAGAGAGTATTTCAAACTTGATTGAATATTTAGTAATTTTGAAAATGAGATTAAACACAGTAAATGTGAAAATAAGTGCTGAGAAATATTATTCTTCTGTCTCTTTGGAATAAAAGTGTTGAGTATTAATAAAAAATAAGAAATCTCACCCTTTTATGTCTATTTTTTACTTGTTTTCTACTGGTATGATTGTGTTCACAGGCACAGGACAACAACGTTTCATGGGTTTGTGTGTGACAACTGAATGAGCTCATGTTGTTACAGATCATATTCTAAGAGTCCCACAGGCCACAAAAAGGATGTGAGGTAATGACTGCGGCTGAGCATCTTCTTTTCTTCGTTCCTCTTTTCTTCTGTCATCATGTGATGTAAGCACCGCACTGGACAAGTAGTCACAAGAACGAGTAAATGAAAGAAGTCTGGTGATAAAAGATGGAGGGGCAGGGATTATTGAAGAGAAATAAAAGAGTGATGCAAACTGAAGCATGCAGAAAAGATCAAAGTCTCCTCTCTCGTCAGACTCTTTTACTCTGACAGCCTCGTCCAGCAACAGGAGTTATTTAAAGAAACCCGCAGGTTGGAAAATGTACAGATGCCTTCTTGTGGGTGTAGATCTGGTGGGAGAATTTTTAACATCTGCAGTCGGCTGGATGCTGACACAGACAGAGGTGCGACGCTAGAAGTAATCTCATAATCCATTTTATCTCCTGCTTCGTCTTACAAAAAAATCCACTGTTTAGTATTTCTCCTCTCTGCCATCTATCCTCTTCGCTTCTTTACCAACCCAACAACCCCGGGATGCATCGCAACACATGTAACTACTTCTTGACAATTAACTGTTACCTAGCAACTGGCTCTTTTTCCAGAGATGGGGGTGGGGGTGACAAGGGGAGAGGAAGTGAGGGAGGGGTAGAAAAAGAGAGGCTGAGATTTATACAGTATTCCCACCACATTTTGACTGGATTGGATGCAACAATGCATTGACAATACAAAACCAAAATAGGAAAGTACAGCCTGAGCTCAACGCCCACACATGGCAGCGTAGAGAGGGAGAGGAGGGGGCTGCTTGATCTACAGATTACAGTATGGTTAAAAAAATGAGGACAGGCAAATCACATCCACTAGAGAGCTAAAATGTGCTAAAATGTGGGTACAGATGCAGGTGGGGAAAGGAAAGGTGAAATTAAAAAGACAACACTACAGGAAAAGAGAATATGAAAGAAACTGGTTGCTGTAGAAACACTTGGCAAAGTTTTAATGAAGGCAGAAAGTTCAGTCGCCTGAGCCCACATCGCACATGCTCAGACACGATCACCATAGGCAAACAAACAGTATAATTATGTTAGCAGATAATAGGCACCCCCTGCTGGGTCTTCGAGCACGGTTCCTGACTTCAGATGGGCAAAAACAAAAAGATCAGGCTCGCACTGATTTAGAACTAATGGCACATGTGATCACAATATCAGGTCAGCACTGACACCATGTGGCTAAAACTAGACATCCTCCTGGTCCTGTGAGGAGCACAGGATCTGATTCACAGGCAGATGGGGTTTATGGAGATGATTATTGTCTATGTTTATCTGTCAGTTATACATAGTGTTTCAGACTTAGGGAAATACAGGGAGGTTTACTCTTTCCTGTCTTAACCTGTAAAGTTAAATAATTATCACTATAAGACAGCACTGAAAATTGATTTCTTTATTTTCTTAAAGTTCTGAGTATTTTTGTAAAGCCAGAACTGTGATGGACCTAATGGAATTAATCGGGATGTCATAATAATAACTATTATTATTATTATTTAACAAAAAAGAATATTGAATAGTTTTAGAAAGGGATTCTAAAATTAGCATTGATTAAGGAGGATTTCAAAGCCTCTCCCTGTATCACAAACTTTCCCACACTCCTCCTCCTCCCTCAGTGTGTCAGTCTCTCCTGCACCTCCTTCAATCCCCCGGGCTTCAGCACTCTCACCCGTCTCCTCCTCACAACCCGGCTCCTCCTGGGCGGGCTGTACCGGGCCAGGCTCGCCACCTCCCCTCTCAGACTCTGGGGAGCCAAAGCAGCCCGGCGGCCTCCCGCCTCCTCATCCTCTTGCTTCCCTTCTTTCACCTCCTCCAGGTAGCCATGATGACGGAGGAATGGTTCCAGGGTTGCTAAGCGATGAGAGAGCTCAGTGATGCGCCTGCGCAGGAGGGACACTTCTCTGAACAGGTCGTTGACAGACTCGGACAGAGGGCGCACCCTGCAGGACGAGAAGAGGAGGCTCATATTTACAAAGACATTGGGTTTAGTGCAGGTGAAGAGTTTAAGAAAGATAATGAAACATTTAAGAAACGTTAAAACAACTGCTCTAGAGCATTTAATCTAGCTGCAAAAAAAATCTAATTTTATATACAAAATGATCATTCATTAAATTTTCACAAGTATCAAAAGTAGTTACTCAGTTCTGTGAATACAATGCAAAATGAAAGACTTTTACTTTTACATGAGGGTATTTATAAACTAGCACTTTTACTTCTACCTAAGTAAATTGTAAACAGAGTTCTGTATTTTGACTTAAGTATGGTAGTCTTGATCTTCAACCTCTGCAGAAATGCTAAGTCATAAAAACTTACAACTGCTACATTTGTACCCTTCTATTTCAAAGCACTGATGGTCAAATTAAAGGGAGCTCATATGACTCAGTGGGATAAGTGATATATTTACAAGGGTAATTGCGGTGGTACCTGGAGTAGTCAGGCAGCAGTGTGCTGGGCTGAGAGTGCAGTAAAGTCTTGATCTCATTAAAGATCCGTTTTCCCCAAGCGTCTAAAACTCTGGTCACACTGCGCACCATGGCCACATTCACACTGTCAGCTGAAACCAAAACATGTCTCCATCAGGCTTCAGTTTAGAGAAGGAACAGCCTTAATTGTTCAAAAATATCATAAGCTATTCAGAAAAAAAAACATTTTAAGCTCTAAATAGCTGTCTCATCCCTGAAGTGTTTTATCCTACTTCTGCATTTCATTCAGCTCATCCATAAATTCACTTTATTATTCCAAACCTCCAGCGGGTTAGTCACTCAGTGATTTACAGGCTGTGTATCTCTAAAACGTGGGAGATCAAACGGGTCGTGATTTACCGCCCTCTCTGTAGTTCCAGTACCCATAATCCAACTCGTTCTCTTCACTGGCTGAATGGGCCCCTGTTGCTACAGCAACCACCATCAGCACCATCCTCAGATAAGGAGGGGCCATGACGAGAAGGCAGCCAACCTTTCTTCTACAAATTGATGACAGAGAAGAGGAAAAAACTTAGGTGAGTTAAAGAGGAACAGCTTAATTCTTGCTAAAAATAAAAGCAGAAATATGTGTGGAAGTGAAAAGATAGGAAACATCTGTAAATGTTCTTCATCTTCACAAACTGAACACAGGCGTCAGAGTTTAATACTCGGCAGTATGCAGATGTGAGAGCCCACACCTGTATGTATGTTGGAGAGACCTCTGTCCTTTCCCAGCAGGACTCAGCACCTGCCCACAAAGAAACCAGATATACCAGAAGTTTATATACCAATAGTTTGCTGACCTTGGTATTACAGTTGATTGGCCAGCCAACTGTCCTGACCTGTTGTTAATTTGAACAAAAAAAAGCTCCGGTTACTGAGTACATAACTTTCCAGAGGGTCAACATTTCTGTTTTATAAATCTTTCTTTGGACTGATGTTTTCTGAGAGTCTAACATTTTGAGATAAGATTTGATTTTTTGCGAGCTGTAAGCCGTAATCATCAACATTTAAACAAAAATGGTAAATATTTTACTTTGTATGAGATGAATCTATAAGTTTCACTTCTTTAATTAAATCACAGGAAAAAAATAACTTTTTCATGCTATCCAATTTTTTTTAGATGCACCTGTATATTGAATGTAGTATTGGTCTAGTCACTACCTGGAGCTTGCATTTACAAATTCTGAGTCTAATGAAGGTGGCAATGCTTTTTAGGCTGTTAGCGTCATGTGGCAGAATAAGTAAGATAAGAACGTCTGCATGTTGGCATGGTGAATGGTGAAAGCTAGCATGGATGAATCCTGTCACTGTCCAGCCATCCTGAGGTGTCATGGGACAAACCAAATGAAACACCTGTGAGGGGAGGTTTCCACTTGACGTGCCTTTCGGTATTGTGTCAAAATAAAGGAAACTTGGGATGATATTGAAAAATGGATCTAGAAACCTATAAATATAAGGTGGAATTCTCCACAGTGATTTGTCTCTTTCAAAACTGTGGCAAAATGAAATATCCAGTTTGATGATAAATCTTATTTTCATCATTCGTTTATAAAAAGCTTGTGTTGCAACACTGGAAAAACAAAGAAGCACCCACTAATAAAATATATGAATATTGAAAGGACATTGATAGCAACAAGGAAAAACAATTTACCAGTAAATGTGCTATACAAATAAACTTGCCTTGCCTATATACAGGTGCATCTCAAAAAATTAGAATATGATGAAAAAGTTCAATATTTTTGTCACTCTTTTCTGAAAGTGAAACCCATAAATTATATAGACTTGTTACACATAGAGTGAAATATTGTAACAAAACTGTTTCATGAATGTAGGTGCCAGACTCTGTTTCTGGATGAAGTTGAATTAGAAAAAAATCTATAACTTCCTTTATACTATTCTATACGATGTCTCAGATGAACAGTCGGTTAGATTGGCTGTCAGAAAATGCATGGTCTGCAGTCAGACCCCTCTCTGATTTCTCAAAGATACTTTTAAAAATGAAATTGTTCAATTATGCAGGCCTAGTACACATTTATGCTTAATAAAAAAGCACTCAGGAAAGGGACCAATTTCATGATGAATACTTTTACTTTTGATAATTTAACTAAATTTGCATCTACTTCTTCCAAAGAGCATTATTAATTTGAAAGAGTACATGCATTACAAAGAACAAATTATATACCAGAACAAACTGAATATTCTATTTTAAGTTCAAATTATGCCAGAAATACCTCATATGGCAGTTGGATATGCTATTTTCAAGCAGTAATAATAGAATAGAGGCAGACAATCATATCTCAGGGTTAGCTGAGACACCCCCCTCCATGGCACCTTTGGTACGATGATGTAACTTTTACCTTTACTAGCCAGCTAGTCTTATTGAGTTCCTACAGCTGTTTTGATTCAGTCAGTGATACATTTCATAAAACTGCACCATGATTATAATTACACATATAAGTGCTAGTCTGTAAGAAAAAACAGTTTTATGGCCTACAAAATCCTCTAACTTTCAAATGAAGAGAGCAGCAGTTTTGTCCTGTGCAGTTTTGTGTCTGAGAGGGGAAAAGAATGATCTCACTTCACAAAACCAAGGAAGTTTTGTAAACTTTATTCTCGTTCTGACCCTTTGACTCCAGGTCTGAAACAAGAGAGGAGGAGAGGGTGTGCGAGTCATAAAAGCAGAAACCAAAGGAAAACAAAATCAGGATTGCATCCATGTGACAAAGTCTGTGAATCATTCTGGACCATAATAATACACTGGTGACTCACTGGTGAGGTATTACAAATGTTTTCAGAGCACATGAATTTGGACAAGAATCAAAGGTGCAGTGAAAATTAGCTGTGCTGATAATCAAATACAGCTTGTTTCACATCTGGCCAAACACATCAACAACACTGGAGAGCTGAGCCACAACACTCTCACACCTCAGTGTGATGATTGTGTTTGCACTGGAATAAAAACGCAGTTAACTTTGCAAACCAACAGAGCTCTGTGAGAAAAAGCACATGCTGGAGACAAATAAGGCAGCATACTCACGATTTACTATGAGGATGGCGTTCAGCAGGAAGCGCTTCTTTGATCCAGATCAAACACAAGACGACAGTTCTTCTCTCACCTCTCCACTTTGTTGCCACCGCTCTCTCTCTCTCTCTCTCTCTCTTCTCTCTCTCTCTCTACCTATCTGTCGCTCTGTTTCCAGGAGCAGAGTTTGGCAGGTTCAGAACTGAGCCACTAGCTTAAAAATGCTTATTTGTGGAGAGCTGTTGTATCCTAACGGCCTAACACACGCCCAACTCTGACAACCCCCTTTCTCTCTCTCGCTCTCTCTCTCTCTCTCTCACACACACACACATACACTCTATGAGATACAGCTGCTCCCAGATGTGTTGCTTGCCCTCCTGTTTCACTCTCTTCACCCCTGTGTGGAGCAGACAGGTATAGAGGCTGTAATCCAACATTTCTTCAGGATCTTTTTTTGAAAGAAATGTAACTCGAGGTCCTCAAAGTTGAAGTTAAGGACCTTCTTCATCTGGCTCTTTTTCCCTGCCACCTAACCTTTACCCTCACAAAACTTGGAGCCCTTGTTTTTTTTACTTCTGCCTGCTCTGAAAAAGAGGGCAGAAAAGTAGCGTGGTTGAGAAGTGATGAAGTGAAGCCAAGAAAATGTTATCTTATAGAGATCAAGAAGTTTTCCCTTACGATTTTATGAGCACTTTTTGAAAACTAGATTTATGTTATATCAGTAGTTAGTGTAAAAATATGTTTCCGTTTTAAAGATTATACCTACAGTAAACCTCTGGACCACTAGATCTGCCTGGCTCCAAGTGTGCTTCATGTGACAATATAGATTTTCCTGCTTTGTTTCCCCATCTCTATTTTCCTACAGCCCTGTCAGCTGTTCCAGGCAACGTACTACCTGAACTTGCTAACACCAGTCACCTAGACACACCCTGAATTCTCTTAAGTCGATGGCGCCTGCTAAGGCAATGCCACCCAACTAAGACACCGGCCTGCAGCCTGCCAGACACCCGTTATCAGCTGCAGCAGTCCCCTGTTCTGCCAGGCTGTGCCAGATCCTGGTTTCTGTGGTCCTCTTCTGTTTGGGCTGCTTTTAAAGTCCAACACTGTAGCCTCATTTTTCTGACTTATGCTGGATAGATGGAAGATATCTGTAGACACATCAATGAGGCTTTAATTTGCCCGTTGTATCCCCATTGGTAATGTCTTCTTAGAGACCAAAAATAACTTCACTTTAAAGTGATGTAGATTTTTTTATCCCAACAGATTTGATAGATTTTACTATTACTTTTACCACTACTTTATGATGTTCAAATTAATTGATTAGCTATTCTAACTAGAAAAGCACTCGGAGAGAGTGCAGACCTTCGCCATTAGCCCTATCTCCCAATAGTAAAGAATCCTTTAAAAAAAATCCTGGATCCAGGATCATTCCTAAGATCTAATCAGTTCTCCCTTATGCCATTTCTGACATTTCCTGAAAATTTAATGAAAATCCATCCATAACTTTTTGAGTTATGTTGCTAAAAAACTAACTAACTAACAAACCCTGCTGATCACATAACCTCCTTGGCGGAGGTAATTAAGGGTAGACAGATTACCAGCCTGGCTCATTACTGAGGCCAGTATTTGGCATTTGGCTCATTATATAAGCATTACATTTTACTGATGATCGATAAAATTAATTAATCAAAAAAATGTGTCTCCACTGTAAGGTGTGTCTTCCCCTCTGGCATTTTTTTCACTCTCCAAAGTCTTGCCAAATGTCCTGCATACAACATAATCTGATTGGCTAGATGTCATGTGAGTGCCAGCCATTCAACACTTAAGCCTTAGTGCCACTGACACAGCAAGCGTATGGAGTCACTTCCTGTTTTCCTGCTGCTGCTCTGTGCTGTTTCTCATGCTGATAGATAGGGCTTCATTGTTTTTGCTGCTTTTTTTAAACATGAAATTTGATGTTTGCCACATCTGGTACATTTTCTATGTCATAATAAATACATAACAGTTCTAAATATCAGTTATCATTCAAACAATTGGTATCTGTATCAACCCTAAAAAACAAAATCAGTTGACCACTAATATTAATATTATTCTGTAATGATGTATTCTTGTTCAGTGTTTTTGTGTTTAACTCTGTGAAGTACTTTGGTTGACCCTGGTTGTTTTAAACATGCTATATAAATAAAGTTAAACTGAAATGAAGTCACATGACAGCCTGGCAATATGAATATCTACTAAAGTTAATCTTTTACAGGCTCAAAAAGATGCAACTCCAAAATCACAATTCAAGTACAAACAAAAGAAAATGTTCCACATTAAAATGCATTTAAACAGTAGCTATTGGCAGCTTGTTGTTGCACAGCCCAAATAATTGTTTTAGCTTAACTCCTGCCTTTTAAAAGGCCAAAGCCAATCGCTATGTAGTGTTTTTTCAAGTCCACTGGCCTTGCTTGTTCGCAGTAAAAGAATGCCGTTTATGTGATGCTTTCCACTCTCCTTCTTCTCTGTTGCAGTAGCAAAAGACCCTTGCATCCACTAGGCTACAGCAATAAAACCCTAGTCCTGTGGGGCTACATCAAAATGACCCTGGCCTTGTTGACCTCCAGAAAAAGTCCCCTTTACTTACCCCCCTTTGTTGTCTTCAAGTCTCCTCTGTCTTAAATCTATCATTCACACACGCCAAAAATACTCAGTTCTTGTACATCCATCTTTTTCACCCAGTGGCAGCTGTGTGTGTTAGCCTTCAGAGATTAAGTAACTCTTTTGTTTCTTATATGCCTTCTAGCATTGTAATTGCCTGCATGGCTGCTTGCATACTCTACCAATCCAGCCACGTCTTCATACTTGTGTTTCTATATCCATCTATAAATCACTCATCGGTATTTGGGATATTAAGTAGTTATTCAAGAAAATGAGTGCATCTCAAAATTTTGCATTGCAAAGAAAAAGAAAAATCTAATCTGATGCTGCTTTATTTATTTTTTAAGTTTATTTTGAGGGGGCTTCATTTTTAACAGTGGTTCTAAACAGAATCAAAAATCATTTAAAGTTAAATAAAGCAGGAGATTAAAATATGAAGCAGTGCCAGAGTGTTTTAAGGTGGCAGCATTTCACATAGGTTGCTTATCCCCTGTGGAAATGGATAATAGTTATTGAATTTGCTCGTAGGTAGAGTGGAAAAAATGGAGATGTGGGCAAGGAGCTAGGATATGAAATGGAGTGAATTATTCTTTATTGAATGTCATCCAGATGTTATTCCAGCTAGCTCGCTCTGTCTGTTTTCGTGCTGTGGCTGATATGAGGTCAGAGTTGGCTAGCAGTACTTCCAGAGAGAAGATGGTGGAAAAGTCAAGTGCAGATGCAGAAAGAAGGAAGGAGGTTTGAAGTAGAGAAGAAAAACAAATGCAGACAAATGGGGTTAGATAACGATAACCTCCGCTCTTCAACATCTGTCACGGCTCTCCTGACGGCCTCAGAGAGCGATTCAGCTGAGAGTTACTGCTGTGAAGAAGTCACTGTATACCATCCACAGCTGGTTCACATTAACAACAGGCAATCTGTCACCTTCAGCTGGATTCCAGCTACACACACACACACGCACATACACACACAACAAACTTTCTCCCATTCTGTGTGGTTTTTTGTCTTCTAAAAGTCACATGATGGAGTGTGTGCTCGTGGGTCACACTTTCATTTCATCAACACTGTCTCTCTGTGGAGGAAATTCAACATTACACCAAACTTCACATGCAGAGGCTGATGTAAGAAAAAATTGCAACCAGAAATACTCCCTCCTTACACAACACAAAGCAAGATTGGTGCTGCCTTTGTACAATCTTTTACTTTTTGATGTTTGTGCACAAAGGCTTTCTGGATTTTCTTACTAAATGTATCAAACACAGTTCTGTATATCTTAACCATTAGAGCACTGGTCCTTTAAAACCCCCCTGTGAGTCAATGTCCACAAAAAATACTAGCTTTTTGAGGAAGTAGCTTTGCCAGAAACAGGAAACTCAACAGTTCAGCCTATGTACCAAGAAAACTGTGAAACTGAGTAGATCGAGGATTAGCCTCACAGGAGACAATTACAGCGACCAAGAAGAGCTAAAAATTACAACATGGAAGCCCAAAAGATTTGGCATGTTTTTGCTGAGTTGGCCTGTATAATTGTCCTCTACCTTCCTTCTACATGCTCTGGAGTCGACAGAATATGTAAGCCAACTCAAATCTTCCTCAACTGAATATGTGCTGTGATACGCTTTGATTGCTAATACATGCTTACATTTGTGTTTCTGTAGTTTCAAATCAGCTTTGATTAAACCGGATTTTGTCTGTTTTATGCATCATTTGATAGCAAAAGGTTCTGTATTTGTGTTGTCTGATTAACAGTTGAGTCTAAATGATCTGGTTTATAAAGTCATCTAGTATAAGAGAGAGAAAAACACCAGATCTCCACCATGAAGAAGCAGCAACAAGAGAGAGTGTCATGGTTGTGCAAAAAAATATACCAGCAGTTGTAGTTCTGTGTCAGTGGTCTGTTGTTGAATCTGCCGTGTTTGGACTCATTTGTTTACTGCGTTATGTCTTCTCTCAGGCCTAGACCTGGGCAGCACAGTCTTTATGGCTCTCAGAGGCAAAAGGCTCATCATCGAAGCTGAACTGCAAATCCCAGTAAACCAGAGTGAGGGCATTTTGGTGTGCTCAGATCCTTTTCCTTCAAACCGCCAGATTTACAGCTGTCCTGTTCCTGGCACAACTGACCAGCCGCGCAGCCTCAAGCTGAGTTTGGAGATGACAGGCCTGACCAGATCTGGAGAATACAAGTGCTGTTATAACACATGCGTGGTGTACTGGTTTCTTAGAGTAAGAGGTAAGTAAGTTATCAATCAAAGATGTGAGTGATTTTTTTTTTTCCATTGCAGCACGTAGTATTGTTTTCTAAAAAGACTTTGTAAAGCCTAACAATGGCAGTCACCAAGTTGGTAATCACCTAACTTTCATTCCAAAACAGACAAAAAGGTGAAGCAAATGTGATACAGCAACGGTATGCATTACTCCTGTCCTGAATATAATCAAAGCATGTGACTTTGAGGGAAAAAAAATCTAGTGTGTACTCCTAAAGAAATGAGCTTTTCGGACCAAAATGGCATTTTTTCCCTTGGTTGTAAACATGTTTATTTCACCTGTGAATAATTAACATTTTAATGTGGGACATGATGTGAATCCATTTGTTCTTAGTTGGAGCCAGCCTTTACTGGCTACTCAAGAATGTTCTTCTTTCCTCTCCCACTTTTACATTGCTCTCATTTTTCATAACCTACGGAAGAGAATTAGGGCCACTGAAAAAAAAAATTTTGAGACGAATTTTTTTTTTCACTTGTAAGAAAAAAGTCAGAATTCTGAGATTAAAGTCAGAATTCTGAGAAAAAAGTCAGAATTCTGAGATTAAAGTCAGAATTCTGAGAAAAAAGTCAGAATTCTGACTTTAATCTCAGAATTCTGAAAAAAAAAATCTGAGACTTTTTTTTCATTTGAAGAAGCAGATTCTGACTTTTTTCTCTGAATTCTGACTTTAATCTCAGAATTCTGACTTTTTTCTCAGAATTCTGACTTTAATCTCAGAATTCTGACTTTAAACTCAGAATTCTGACTTTACTCTCAGAATTCTGACTTTTTTCTCAGAATTCTGACTTTAATCTCAGAATTCTGACTTTTTTTCTCACAAGTGAAAAAAAAAATTTTCGTCTCAAATTTTTTTTTTTTTTCAGTGGCCCCAATACTCTTCCGTAATAACCAGAGGTAGCCATCTTGGAAGAACTGATTAGTATTTAAGTAGCTGACATCAGGAAAAATGGAAAGCTGTGACCTCACATTATATGGAAATCAATCTCAGTGTGTTTTGCCTGAATTAGGCTAATACTTCGACAACTTTTAAGTAAGTGGTCCCTATGTTTAAAATATTAAAACCTAATAAAAAAAAGCTTTTAACCTCATAGCCTGTGAAATTTAAATTTGAAGGTTTGTTTGAATAGAAAGTAATCTCAGGGGTACAAGTATCTCATGTTTACTTCAAATTTAAATTAGTGGACATGTCCTCTGAACTTATAAAGTTAAAGCCACACAAAAACACTTTTAACCTCCTAGTCTATGTAAAATACTCCCACATATCCTTCATTTATACAGACCAGGGTGGGAAATTAGCACCCGCCACCAGCCAAATGCGGGTGGCGGTAACCTAACCTAACAGAGATTTTGTTTGAGTAAACGGCAAAAATTAAATTTCTTTTTTCTGCATGTTCCTACGGACTTCATAAGCAAAGCCAAGCAGACCTACACATTCACTGACCACAAAAAAATCTACCTCCTTCTCCCTGAGTCAGAGTTGCCGTCAAATGTTTACAGGTGTGCTTGGATGACTTGAGTCAGTGTCATATGAGAGTAGTTCTCCACTGCAACCTGTATATCTGATAAAGGCGTGTTTGAACCTATGTCTTACTGTTGCAAGTCCAAGAAAGTTAAATAATGCCTGAATTTTAGAGTGAGACAGCAGAAAATGCGGAAAACATCTTAAATTCTAGCAAGTCTAAAACCCATTATGCCCAAAAAACATGCTTATGAATTTACAGTGCCCCTGTAGGAAGCACAGCAAATGTTTGAATAGTTGAGTACAGGACAAACTGGTTAAAAAAAAACAGGGTTTAAAATAAGCAACTGTTTGGATTATTTGTGCAACAACTCTTTTTTTAATTAAATAGCCTCTAACTAGAATAGTATGAGCATGTATTCTTACATTATACATCATTAAATAATGCTGCTTTTTAAAACAGAGTTGCTGGTAAAAATGTTTGTGGATCTACAAGCCACAGAGACAGGTAGATGAAAAAGTGAAATTCCAACTTTGATGCACACATCTGTAAACATCTTCCTGTCAATGGATTGTTTCCATGGCTTGATTCAAGTCTTCTTATGAACAATATGATGCCCATTTAGTAAACTGTTCCCATTTAGAATAAAAGTAAATAAAACAAGGTATATGTATTAGGTTTTTGCTTATGCTCGATTGACATGTTGCTACTTTTCTGCCCTTCAATTCATCATAGATGTGTAATATGCACATCCACCCTCACATCTGGCTCAAAAATCTGGGCTGATGAAGTCCAAAATGCTAACCTCAGGCTTTAAAACCATGAAGATAAGAAAAAACATTCTTAACTTTTATTTAGGTGCTAATTATTCTGAAAAGGTCACATCTATTGCTCTATATTAATTCCCACCATTAAAAGCTCTGTAACATGCTTCATAAATAATGATGTTGGTATTGTCATATACGGCATTTCTGCAGCAGTTGTACTACTGTCTATTGCATTTGAATTATCATGCAATGTTAAATGAATTTAGAGTTTTCTAACAAGCTACAATGTTTATGTTTATGTCCTGAAGAAGCACTAGTATGCCACTAGGTGTATATTTCTATTGTCAAGATGCAGCTTGACAATAGAAATATACTGTAACATGAAAAATATCTTAATAAAGTATATAAAGGGTTTTGTAACAGGAATTTTGTTGTCCTTATAATATTTCTAATATTTTTTTTAACTCTTTAGACTTGAACAAAACAAGGACCCAACTAGATCATAGGAAAGCAATTAGTAGACTAATTCTGATGCTGGCAAAACAGCCAGTCTGACCCAAAAATGTCCACTGATATGAAACATGAGTCTGAAATATTTTCACTCAGTTGAATACTTTCCTAACAGATGAGGAATTTAGCAGCTGTCCAGCTGTGATACGTTCCTGCACTGACAGAATCTAAACTGAATGTGTGTTTTCCAGATGAGGGCTACAGTGAACCCATCTTGTGGAATCCTACCGAGCTAATAGTGGCCATCTTCACCAGTTTGCTGCTGGTTTTCAGTGTGGTTGGCTCTGTGTATGTCTTCAGAGGAAATTGGGTAAGACGTGACCTGTAACCTGGCATAAGCTGAGAAACAACATGATTCAGTGTGATGAACTAAAATGAATCATTGTTGATTATATGCAGCTCCACTTAAAGCTGTATATTATTATTTTAATGTTTACATTCAAATGTTAAAGAGATGAGTTGGTTAGTAGTTCAAGTTTAACTTCTTTTATGAAATGGTCCCTGCATCTGAAAAGGAAAACATCTATATGTAATAACGTTTTGAGCCAAATAAATATAATTATTAGTTATCTAGAAAATAATCATAAACTAAGGTGTTCCTGATTTTTTCGCATTCTCACTTTTTTCTGATATGGCCTTTTTATTCCAATAAGCTTCACAAAAATATTTCTCAGTTGACAACATATTTGCCTCAAAAGCCAACAGCTCTCTTTCATCATAGGTTCACATTAACTGCTGTCTTCATACCCTTTCACATTAAGAGCAGAAAAGTGCTCCTATCAAAACATAAATCCCAACTTACCTGGTAGAACAGAAGTTGTCCAGTCCAAAGCCATATTCAGCCATACATCCAAGAATAAAGAATTGAATTGAATTTAGAATTACAGCACAAGCTTCTTTTAGGAAATGCTGCACCATGAGGAAACCATTTTCTTGAGCTTATTTGTTTTCTATTTGGTTTATGTCCTTTTTGTGTGTTTTAAAGTTTTATGTATCATTTTAGAAAGAACACATCACTGATCATGGCAAAGGCAGCAACAATCAGAAGCAGACTAAAGAAGACGGGACAGCAAAAACGGAGCGAGAAGAAAGCCTAAATGTGGTCACAGATCCATCTACTTCTTTCTATGCTGTGAGCACCTTTAAACCCATCACTCTATAGACAAAAAAGGGTGTCATTTATATGTTACTAACATCCGCTGTCCTTCATGCAAATCCTCTCAGAGTCTAGAGCATCGACCCAGGTCTATTTATGATGTCCTGGACCATTCAGCTGCTAAAGGAAAGCCGGACAAAAGCAAAGCAAAAGCCAAGAAAAAGGAACTCCAGCAAACGGTCTGTGTAAACTTCAGGTGCTCTGTCACAATTATAATTAGTCAGTGAAACATTCAGTTTGTGACCTGTCTTCTAATTCTTCCACAGAAGGCCCAGACCGCACAAAACCAGCATGAAGGCGTATTTGAATCTGTCTATGAAAATTTTTAAACCATGGATGAGCTTTTTCAACATATCATGATATTTATATTGCGATTTTTGCCATTTACTTTGCTGTGAATCTTAACTGCAATGAATAACAAATGAGACAGCATGAATATAATGTACATGTAGAGCTGTAAAGTAGAATTACATATGTATATTTACAAAATGTGACAAAAGAAATAAAGTATAATGCCCTCAAATTTATTACACTGTCTTTGATTGTTCTGTGTGATTATTACAATGCATGGATTGACATGTGACCAGAATTTAACAAGAGTACCTTGATGCAGACAAGATGGCCGACATCAAACCCTGGCAGCTGAGTCCAACACGAAGAAGAAACTTCCGCTGGGGACTTCCGGCATGGTTTGGATGTATAGCGACGCCCTTGTCGGCCATCTTGACTGCAGTTGGGTCCCTCTCAAATTTAAAGTTACTTCTAATTCATTCTAAATATCTCAGCCGAGGTTTAATTTACTCTTCGAAAATATATGTTTACAAATCTGCAAAGCAAAGCCTGTAGTTATAACATTAATGTGTCAAATGTACAACAAAAAATAAGTATTCCTCTGTGAATTTTAGGTGTAAGCATCCGTGTTAATAGTCCACATCTGAAAGTCAAATATGATAATAATTAAAGATGTTTTGCTTCCTATCTCCGTCTTGACGACTTTGAATTTCTTTATAAATCTCTCCATCATGATTCTGGTGAGCATTTGCAAAAATATCTCCCGCCCACTTTGGCCACGTCGACCAATGAAAGCCTAAGTTTATGAGCCTCACTCAGTAGCACTTCCGGGTTGATTTGTTGTGTTTTTCCTGCAGGATCATGGCTGCGGAGGGGGATTTTCTGGCGAGATACCGTGCTGTGTCAAATAAACTGAAAAAGTAAGACACATTCAGACCACACTACAACTCGGAAAACCACGAATTTCCAGATTTAGCTAAGTGTTATGTGGCAACAAAGCTAAAGACACGTCTGATAACCAGCCATAGATAAGCTAGCTTATGCTAACCGTTAGCTTGCCAGTGCTATGATTCAGATCCCACAGTGGTAGCTTAACAAGCTGATGTATAGTGTCTATAATTGAGATTTCATGGTTCATATTTATCTAGATGGATATGTTTTTTGGACAGTTAACGGTAAGGTTAAATTAGCATTAGCTGTAACTAGCATATGAAATTGCGTGTAAATGGTTTGTATTTATGACTAACAATAGTGTTTCGTGTTACTTTTAAAAATATAATGTGTTGCGTTGTTGCAGGCGCTTTCTACGTAAGCCGAATGTGGCAGAGGCGAGTGAGCAGTTTGGTAAGTGCCAACTTTTTCATGCCGCTAATTTACACTATTTAACATAAGAGGAGGAAGGAGTTTACTGTCTGTTCCCCTGTGGTCTTCATGATCAATAGATTAAACTGCATAAATTACACTGCATTTCTGAGTCGAATTTCTGTTTTCGCTGTTGTTTTAGGTCAGTTAGCCAAGGAGCTGAGACAGCAGGACTGCCTTCAGTATGCTGCCTTCTGTAACCTCGCCATGGCTCGGTGAGTTCACTCCTTAGCACGAGAGTCAAACTGAATAAACCAGAACACAACCTATTCAAAAGACGATATATGCCATGTGTTAAAACTACCAAGTGTCCTCTGCAGCTCTCTGTATGCTTGTCTTCTGTTCTTATGATGTAAGACTGTCCATAAAGAAATGTGATTTCCACAGTTTCATAGGAGTGCTTTACAAGCATTAACCCCAGCCAACTCTTCTGAGAGGAGCGCAACTCTAAGCCAGACTTTACCACTACATCATTAATCATATTGTGGGTGAATGTTTGTTTCTCCCTTAAGCTGGTTTTCAGATAAATGAGAGTGGTTTGTGAGAAATAAAACATTGTTCAGCATTACAATGATGAGTAGCTTGAGCAAGTACGAAGATATCGCCTATGATTTAAAGGTCCCATGTCTGCTGAATCCAAAATATTTTGTGTGTTTTGGGAGGAGGGGCATAATGAGGTAGGGCAGATAAATGGAGAGACAGGAATTATGGTGCAAGAGTGTCAAGATCGAAGGATTAGGAATCAAACCAGTGACAGACAGACAGATATTGTATTCATCCTGAGGGAGATTCAAGAGTGCTGGTGACCAGTGTGATGTGGAATGTCTGCTTCACAAACTGAGCTAAACTAGTTTTTCACACCAGAAGATATTTAAACCACATCTTGGTGCCATCTTACTGGCAAAACTGTGTAAATACACAGCAGATGTGCACAGGGTGCCAAGTAAACTGTGCTCACTTTGGTGTAAAGGCATGGTACTGTTTTGGGGGTTTTTTGCCTTTGGTCAAACTGTGTTGATGCAGAAAAATATGATTAATATGAGCTGTGGCAAAATGCTTTCCAAGAAAAGTGGTGTTTAGCCAGCAGAGTGACAGAAGTGTCAGTAATTATCCCAGGGTGAATCGGTATCTATCATGGTAATGACAGCATGTTTACTGGCGATGGCACACCTGTTGTTTTTACTCATCCTGAATTTCTGGACTACAGGTGTGAGCAGACTCTCTTTAATGCTCCTGGAGAAGCTCTGGCATTAACAGATGCTGCCCGCCTCTTCCTCTCATCTGAGAAGGAGAACAGGGCGCTGCAGGCTCCAGGGTTTGATGAGAACCTTCAGGCTGCAATCAACTGCTACAGTTTTGCCATAAAGGTAAAATTCCCATTTTGATCTGATCTGATCTGATCTGATGATATCTGGGAAGTCAAAGTAATTTTTACTTTGTAGTTTCTGTATACTGTTGACAGTAAGGGTGCACCAATTGCAATTTTCTGGCCGATCACCGATCTTTAAAAAGCCTGAACTGCCGATTCCGATTTTAGCCAATACCAATTTTTTTTATAACTGACAGCATACACCTTCAATGTTCCAATCTTATTTTATTGAATAACATTGAACAATACCCGTGAAACAATACAAACTTGTTGTTTTAACTGCACATGAGGTAGTTCTCTTAAATATAAATGAAAAGTTTAAAGCATTGCTGTCTAAACTAGTAAATTATATCAGTTCCTTTAGTCTTTCATTTTTCACATTTTAGTAGGTAGAGGAATAGGAAACCGATCTTATCCACCAATCTTATTTACAAGGATCGGCCGATCGCCGATCTCCTAAAATTAAGGAAATCGGCGCCGATACCGATTTTGGCCCATCGATCGGTGCACCTCTAGTTGACAGGTCTCATGAAATGTGCACGTATAATATCTTTGAAGGATAGATTATGAAGTACACTACAATATAATTTTCACATTTTCCTAGAGTTAGTAAAGCATTATTGATGTGGCTTACAGGTGTACATCGAGATGAACCAGCCTGTGATGGCAGCCAGCTTATGTCTAGAGCTTGGCAATGCACTTAAGGTAAAAGTTCAGAGCTTCAAGCTGTTTGAAAAACTTTTTTTTTTCTTTAATATTACTCTTAAGTCAATTTACTGCAAATCAGATACCATGTTCATTTCAACTCCATTCGTGGTATTAACAGGAGATGAACAGGCCTGGAGAAGCCATTGTTCATTACCAAAGGGCTGCAGAATTACAGACACAGACTCCAATAGAGGCTCTACTGTCAATGGGAGAAATGGCGACGTGTAAAATTCTCACTCGTAAGTCCAGTCTATGCATTTTGACCTGATGGGAAGCTGACTTTATAAGCTTGTGTTCTGTGTCCATTTATGATTTAGCTTGAGCTTCTGTTAGTGATTACTCTCTTGTGTCTCTCACAGGTGACTATGATGGTGCTTTGTCAGTGTTTACAGAGATGCAGATGATGTGTCAGGAGAGGGGACTGCAGCTACCAGGCACCAACACTCCTGTTGGTGAGGCTCTGTATTTACTTACTTTCTTTACCTGCGTATTGTTATCTCATGCACTCATAGGTCCAGTATTGGAAGTCAAAATGTAGCAATAATGAGACCACTTTGAACTAGAAAACCTGAGCATACTTTTATTGCAGAGTGTCCTTTTCATTGATGAATATATTTGTTTATTTATTTTCTGTACAAAGGAGCATTTCTGGACATTGTGGCAAAATGTGAGATCTCCAGAGTACTACTGCTGATGTTGCTTGAGGTAAGGTCACTGTTTTTACATGTAAAGACAAGGTATCACAAGAAAACTGCCATAATATAGCAAAGTTTGACCAAATCAAGGCTTCCAAGGAGTAAAAATAACTGAGATACCCCTTAAAGTCGGTCTATGAATTGTATCTCAGACCCCATTTAGACTGATTTAGTAATGTAGACAGAACAAATACTAGTTTGCATTAAAGACCACCCTTTGGTTTGATGTAATCTGTGGTGGTTAGCTTGTAAACAAAAAACACGGCTTTATTTCTATCCACGTGGTCTTGCTCGCAGAGATGAAAATCCCAGCTCTTTCTAGAGATCTGCATCATTTGACTCAGCTCAACAATAACAAAAAAATGGAGCAAAGAACCAGCTGTCAAACAGTAGCTGGCTCCTAACTTTCACAGGAAAGAGGCAGCTCATAGAGCCAACTTGTTTGTGAACAGCAGATCACTTTTGGCTCCTAATTTTCGGTCTTGAGGTGTCATTTCAGACTAACCAGTACCCCACACATTTTATTTTCTAAATAATTAATCACTGCTTCCTTTACATGCATGTTCATGTCAAAAGAAGGGAGAAAAGCTGTTAAAGAGGTACCATTAGCCCCATAGTTTGTAGCCAATATGCTCCCAATTATTTAAAGCTAATGATAAACAAAGCACTCTAAACTTGAGCCATGGAAATGATGTCTTTTCTGTTATTGTTCTAGAGGCAGGCCGTTAAATTTTTGTTGCAGACTGTCACTGAATGTGTTGTTAAGGCATAGTTAGAGCGTAGATGGGTCTCCAAATGCCTAAAACAGTTGTTTAATGCAAGGTATAAAATTCAGTTTAGTCACTCAGTATTAGAAAAGTTTACTTGGGCGCACAGATGGTCGAGTGGTTTAATGTGCGCACCATGTACGCAGATGGCCCCGGGTTCAAATCCGGCCTATGTACTGACACAGGGTTCCTGCAGATCCTTAAAGGTCTTATTTTTTACCAGCAAGTGGTCTTCAATTTTAGAGTCTAGACATGTCTTTATCCAATCTTTGTTTTCTACCTACGTTTATTCCATGTTAATCATTCTTTTTTGACTTTGTGGTTGTTGGGTATGTTCTGATAAGTATCACTGCACCATATATTTACAGAAAAGAGGCATTACATGTGCCAAAATTCATTAAATTTGGGTGTTCATGGCCAAAGTCTTTGTCCTATATCAATTGACAATTCAGCTCTGTCTGGCGTGCCAAGATATCTTTCATGCCTTTTTTATTTTTGACAGTTTGCCTCATGGACTTAACTCCTGTGGGGCAGCTACCAAATTACTGGTACCACATATCAGTAGATTAATGTTTTAGAAAAAATATGGAGCTTAAAATAGATTTCTCTGCCAATTTGACATTGTTTCACTACCTCATGACTCCCTGTGTTGGTGCTTATGACATGAATTAAGGTAATTGAAGTTAATTGGTCCAAGAAGCTGACAGCAGGATAATGTCAGACAGAAGCATCATGAGTTATCCCGAGATTCCCACTGCCAGTAAAGACTGTAGAATAATTAATTTTCTAAGTTTTAAAATTGTACCTGTGCATACACCGTTCAAGATCAGAAAAGGGACCAAAGGTGCAGCTTTAGCAACAAGGGTCAGAAAAATCAACTCAAAATCAAGTTCAAATCTGTGGCTTTAAGCATTATACTGTAAATAAAAGCCATGTTTACACCGCTTTCCACATTATTAAGTAAATGACATTTTTCTCGTATTTTCCTAAATATTAATGCAAATGACAGAGTATTTTTCAAGTCATCAGCCGTTAGAGCATAATTCAAATGTTTTTGAACAAACTTCACAATGATAATCGTTATGTTTTCTTTTTTTTAATAAAAACCTCAAAATGCACTTTTCCACTTTATTAAGCACAACAGAGTTTTAAAACATTTTATTGGTTGTAAAGAACTGAAAATGGTTATTTGTTGAATTTGCAGCATTAGGAGGTCATATTCACTGAAATCAAAAGCTATTTCAATCAGAAACATCTCAACAGGCCAAGTTCCATGTTAACATAGGAGCCCTTCTTTGATATCTCCTTCACTATTCTTGCATCCATTGAATTTGTGAGTTTTTGGAGAGTTTTTGCTTGAATTTCTTTGCAGGATGTCATAATATCCTCCCAGAGCTGCAGTTTTGATGTGAACTGCCTCCCACCCTCATAGATCTTTAGCTTGAGGATGCTCCAAAGGTTCTCAACAGGGTTGAGGTCAGGGGAGGATGGGGGCCACACCATGAGTTTCTCTCCTTTTACACCCATAGCAGCCAGTGACACAGAGATATTCTTTGCAGCATGAGATGGTGCATTGTCATGCATGAAGAAAATTTTGCTACAGAAGGAACTGCTCTTCTTTTTTTACCGTGGAAGAAAGTGGTTAGTCAGAAACTCTATATACTTTGCCAAGGTCATTTTCACACCTTCAGGGACCCTAAAGGGACCTACCAGCTAATAATGTGGAAAGCAGTTTATTACTTGATGCTGTTGATGTGAGTGCGGGGGAAAGTGCATCCCTAATAAGGGAAACTTTTTATTTTAGTGTGTGCTCAAATGAATCTATATTTTTCACTCCCCAAAGCCAAGTGTTATGTAATAGGGAGCTTAACTGCATTTTATTGATATTTGAGATGGATCACTGTGATTCCTGAGTAGAGTATTTTTACCACTACTTCTTGGCAACATGAATATCTGCCAATGTTTTTTGTGCTGATCAGCCAACTGGCCAGAGGTCAACCTGCCACAAAGCAGAACAGTTGCATTGAAAGAAGTAAACTCCTCCACACCAGCAGTGCAACAGAAAATATTGCGTTGCTGATGCTGAGCGTATTGATATTGCTCATGACTTTGTACTGCAGCAGCACTTTAATAGTCCATTCTTCATGATTTCCCATTCAGCCTCCAC
This sequence comes from Cheilinus undulatus, assembly GCF_018320785.1. Taxonomy (NCBI): domain Eukaryota; kingdom Metazoa; phylum Chordata; class Actinopteri; order Labriformes; family Labridae; genus Cheilinus; species Cheilinus undulatus. Next base: position 29,939,038 of record NC_054868.1, on the reverse strand, counting down.
CTCAGAAGCTGTTACCAGAACATGCCCAGACCCTGGAGAAGTATGCATGGGAGTCTTTTGACCCGCACAGCCAAGGTAATCCAGTTTAAAAGCAAGCACTGTTGTAAACATTATTACCTGTAATGCATATGTAGTTTTCTAAATTCTTTGAGTGTGATTATTTAAAAGTGATGTATACTTATTTCTTGTCCCCTTGTTCAGCCACCTTCCTGCCAGAGAATGTTTTCCTTCTCCTGCAGTCAGTCGTGGTGAGTTTCATCACCCACATACTTGTACGGTTCACAGGATTTCCTGATCCTTCCTTCCTCATACAGGAAAGTCATGGTCCTCATGACCTTCACATAATGGTGTTAGTCCACTTATAGATCTCTTTAATGTGAGACTCACAATATAAACTGTTGATTTGTTTTTATTTATGACTTGAAATATCTCTGTTAGCAAGAAAAATCTGTCAAACAGCTTTCTTTGGATCAAAAAGTTTGATTTATAAGAGAGAATAAACATTAAGGAAACTAAATGTTTGTCAAGTTCATCTGAATCCTCCGTTATGGTTTTGTGTTCAGTTCACAATATAAAAGCAAATCTGTTTTGCAGATGGCGTGTCAGGAGAAAGACACAGAGTCTCTCAAGTCTCTCCAGACTGAGCTATGGTGAGTGTTCAAATATGTAAATTTCCATCATGTGTTGAAGACTGAGCAGCTTTTTTACTGCTCCTCTGTTCTTACTTTCTGTATTGATTTCTTTTTGTTTTCTTGGCCTCAGGCCTCTTCTGACAGCAGAGCAGAATCATCTTCTCCACCTAGTGGTTCAGGAGCGCATCACACCGTCTGGCCAAGGCATCTAGTACAGTCCAGTTTTACTCACTTCCTCTGGGAACGATACTTTATATAATGGAACATTCCTGTTTCTGACTGGGTCTGTTGTAAGGCCTGAAGAAGTGTTGTTTTCAAAACCTCAGTGTAGTGGCTCGCACTCAGAAACACACACGAAAGACGAGACTTTGCCCTCATCGAGCAAAGACCTTTAGAAAATATTAATGAATATTTAATAAGACTAGATTGGAACTGTACATTGTATGTTATCACCCCAATCACTGATTTTTATCAGGATGTTAATTTATTCTAAATTTAAATATATTTGTTGGTTGTTGTGATCTGTATAAGTGAAAACAAAGAACTTCACCTCTTTATACCTGTTTATTACATAACAGTGATGTGGATTTTCTGCCTTTATTGCAGTTTAATACATTAAACACACACTTGTGATATAGTTTGTTTTATTAATAAATGATATGGCTTCAATTCCAATGTAATAAAGAAAACCTTCTATTGCAAATATTGTGACATGAAACACCGTCCTCCTCCATCCCTGGTTCACTTAGGCTCAATTGTACAAAAAGCCTGTACTTTTCTTATGATAGCAGCCAACTACAAAATCAACATGTTTAAAAAAACTTTCAATACAAAATGTTACAAAAATATACTGATTACATTACAAAGATAAAAAAGATTACAATAGAATTCAGCTGTAAAATGATACATGATTAAAACTACATGTACAGAAAATGAAGGCTTGTCTTCTCTGGTTGTTCAAGTACTGCAACAGGAACGCTGCACTGATACACAAATACAGACTTTGACCAATTCTTGACTACAGAAACCTGTAGTAGTAACAGTAAGCCTCACAAAGGGAGATACTCTTAGAGTACTTCTTATAGAAACTACATCCCGAAAGGCCTTTACTCTTACTACGTGGTCTTTTTTTCTTTTAAGGGTATAGTTTGACACATTTGGAAATATTCTTTTTCTTCCTGAGATTCAGATTTATGGTAAACACAAGGTTTCCTCCAACAGCAGGTTAGCTAAAATAGGTTTAATGAAAAGATGGAAAAATAAGCCCTATTGTTGTTTATATAGGATAAATTCATATATCAACATTTTACAATTAGTTTTTGGTAAAATTGAACCAGAAAGTAAAAGATAATGAGGTTTAGGGTGTGGTTTGTAGTTAGTGCTTTTTAGACTAAGCAAGGCCAGTAATTTGGCCTGTTCCTTGTCTTTGTAGTAAGCTGTCTGCTAGTGCCAACCTAAAATCTGTCAGAGAAGAGAGGCAATGATCCTCTCATACTACTGTCATCAACAAAGTGAATAAAGAGATTCTTAAAATGTGCATCATCACTTTACAGCTCTGAATAAAAAACTGTTACGGTCAGGTTGCACACCCTGCTCAATCTACGGGGTAAAATTTCACTTCATGTTTTTAAAGCTTTGGTTCATTACCATTTTAAGTATTCAAAAATAAAAATATACACAAATGGCTCTTGTTAGCATTTTAACATCAACACAACACACTTCCCTAGCTGCAAACGTAGATCAACAAGTATTCTGTTAACCAACATTTTCAAACAAAAATCCTACTGTTTAACTTTCCTCAAATTCAGAGTGGGAATCTGATCCCAGACCTGCCCTCCTTCCTCTTCTCCTCTCACTCACTCTTCTTTCGCAGGACCAGATAGGTAATCGCTAGGAGGAAGGTGAGGACAAAAGAGATCCAGGCCAGGACGTAGGAGTGTCCGTAACCTCCCTGTGTTTCGTCAGCGTGAAGCTCAGCCGTGTAAATTGAGGCTGCTATCATTATACACAGGCCTGCAGGGCGACAAAGGGGAATACTGTCACAGACGTGAGCACAAGGAGTAATTACATTCAAGAACAGGCTTGTTTACAAAGGAGCATTTACTTCTATCACATCAACAGACAAAACAGTTTCACTTTTTATTTTACAATGTAAGGCTGGAAAATGTGCTTTATTGCCAGGCTACTTGAACTCCACATATATTTTCTTGTGAACTAGTTTAATTGACAAAGATAACCTATAGTCAAACCTTTTAATTCAACAGAAACATCAGAATATGAACATATAAAACCACTGGTTTCATAGTGTGTAAGTGACCCTGTAATTTGATGTTGAATACTTAGGTTAATCAAAGAAATTATGACAGACTTAAGGCTTCAAATCCTCATTATAATATCCAGCCAAAACTGCAGATCAATTATCAGCCCTGAAGCCTTCAAGTCTTGTCAAGTGGTTAGTTGACAATTTAAAAATACTCTGCAATTGATTGTGAAACGAAACTGCCAAAAAGAAACTTTTTGAGCTTCGGAGATGTTATTTTTTTTTTTAATGTTTTTTATTAGATCCACAGCTAACAGTTATTGTACATCACGGTCAATCCTTCATTATTGTCTACTGATTCCCTTTCTTTTCTTTAAGAAAATGTCCAAAAACAGTTTAAAAATGTTAAGTATCTTTTGAATCTTGCAATGACATCCTCGTATCACTTGCTCAGTCAACTTCACCCATTTTATCTTTTTAAACATCTTTTTAAAATGTGAAATTTAACTCTGATTTAAAGTCAGCAACTAAATGTTTTCAAGTTGTAGCTTTGCTAATTTGTTGAGAAATGAACTGTTTTTGAATATTTGACTAATGCCTTGATTTAGATAGGATAGTTAAAACTCGAGAGCAAGTAGGGAATGCCATGCAGGATAAGAGCCACAGGCAGGACCTGAACCCAGGCCACCCCCTATGAGGGCAGCAGCCTCTGCACAAGGGCCATGTGGACATAACCACGTGGCTTCTGGCGCTCCTTGACATTTTTAATGACTATTTAAATTAAAAAACATATGAATAAACAATTTCAGATAATATCTGTTACAGACACATAAGTATACATATTCCTGCATCCCGGCCAAAATGTGTATAATGTCATGTGAGTGATGCAAAAAGAGATGAGACATCATCTCAGTATTGTTAGGGAAAAAGAGACTTTTTTATAACTGGTGAATGTTATTTAATGCTCAGTCCCTTTATGAGATAGTCATAGCTGAATAGCTCCTGGAGTCTCGAACAGCGTACAAATGTCAGCTGCTAGAAGCAGGCACATAAATCCATATTTCCAGAAGCTAGAGATCAGGACACTTGACTCCAGGTTACTTACAGGTGATTAGCTGTAAAACGCCAGTGAAGGTGAACCTCTGGCCTTTGGGTAGGGTGAACAGCTGGGCCACAAATACAAATAAGGCCAGGATGGCAAAAACACAGGCCAGTACTGAGGTTGCCTGAACCGCCTGAAGGAACTCTGCAGCAAAGGGATAAAAGGACAAACAAAGGGCAACAATGACACAGGGGCATTTTAATGTTGTTTTAACAACAATCCCAGTCTTAAAAGCAGTGGTTCTCAACAAGTCTAGCCACAAAACCCACCACCAAGTCCTTAATTAGAATTCACAACTCAAATCTCATGTATATTTCAACCAGTCAGATTATTTCATGAAGATAGTGTGGTTTGGACCTGATGTGTGGAACTGAAAACAGCTCCATGGCCTCTTTTTAGTTCCAGACCCACCAGTAGAGAACCACTGTTTTAAAGCATCCACAGTCTTTTTTTTTACCCTCTGGGTAGTTTTTCAGGTTGGTGTAATGCCACTCTGAGCCAGTCAGCTCCCACCTGCCCCACAGGTCAGTGGACACTGTGCTTGTGATCCACCAAGCCTAAAAACACAGGAAGAAAACACAAACAAAATAAAACATCGACTGGTTGCATCACATGTGAACGAATACTTTTTCCACATTTAGGCAGGCTTGACCACAGAATTGTCTGAGGCCCTGAAAAATCCAGAGAATGGGTCCTCCCCAGTTGTGATTAATTGAAATCAATGCATGTCTGCTGGATCAGTAGCATTGGTGTCCTGACTAACAGTTTCCTCTTTTTGGAGCTGCATTTGCAGCTGAAAAATGTGTTGAGATTGTTTATTTTTGCTGCTTTTTAACCACTCTTTCTGACCATTTTTTCCAATGCTTTCTGCATTTGCTTTCCACTTTAACCTACTTTTAATGCTTTCCACCCATTTTTGCCATTTCTTTTTGTTACTTTAGCCCATTTTATCACTTTTTTGCTACTTTAACCAATTTTTCCCCTTTTTTGCTAATTTTATCCCATTTTGCCACTTCTCTTTGCTACTTTATGCCATTTTCTTGTTTTTTAAACCCCATTTTGCCACTCTTTACCCATTTTTTGCCACTGTTTGACTACTTTTGCCACTGCAGCCATTGTTAGCCAATTGCTGGCCTTTTTTGCTACTTCTGCCACTTATTTAGTTCTTTTCAGAGCTCTCTCAGTTTCATCTACTTTATTATCTGGCATCCTGATGTTTGTGCACACTATCCTCTAGCTATGATTAAAAAATATGGTTATCACAGCATTAATTAACAATGGACTCTGACTTTGCAGACCTCCATGGGGCCCCAGTTTGGCAGTGTATTCAAGAGGTTTATTGACAGATGCAGGCCTGATCCTTCATGAATAAATATTAATAGATGTAAACATACATTATGTGTGTTACAGGGTGGGGGTCACTCACATTATCAATGGTGGCCACCAGCAGCAGGATGATGGTGGTAATGTGCAGAACAACGATTCCAGCCAGCACTAACATTGTGGCCTTGTGAACACTGATAACAGGGGAGAGGCGGAAGGATGCACATCATTATTTATTTTCCAGGAACAGTTACTGTAACACAGGCAGACTTATATGAGGAAGCATCCATTCACACATGACAGCAGCTTTCCTAAATGAAAACTGTATCAAAACTGAAAGAAAAAAATCTACTGAGAGGCAAGTTGTTAAATACAAGTCCAAACCTGTCCATCCAGCCTTGCGAACGGGCGCGGTTAAGACATTGCAGTCAGAAAGATTTATCTCTCTGTTTTAACGATAATGTCACGTCTTAATGCTTAAATAAGTGCGAAAAATGCAAGTACTCCAATTTGTAAGCTCTAATTAAGTATCCCCTTTCTGTAGCGACCCAAAACACGTACCCTTCCTCTTAATGACATAAACTTTATTGACCTTCGCCTGTTTCCGTCGACAATAAAGGCGCATTTGTGTGGACGGTGTTAGGGCATTCCCAAATGGTGCCGCTCCGCTACACACAGGCCTTATACCACAATCAACAACTTTGAAAAGAGCGCGAGAGCACAAATTAACACCAAACACGCCTCTAAATCTTTATACAGAAATATATAAACTATTACATCTACAACTAAATGCTAATGTAAGGAGTCTAGAGTCGCGCATCCTTTCAATACGTTTTGTCCATTTTAACGCTTACAATCATATCCGTACACTTCTGCTCAGCGCTTCACTCCACTTTTCCTTTCCTTCAAACATCAACGAAACACACAAACTGAGCATGAGAGCTTCCCATAGCCAACCACGACAACTTAAAAGGTGTAAACAGCGGGAATAAACGTTACCTGAAGGCGCTTCAACGCACGGAGATATTTGGGAATGTGAAACACAGTAGACCCACCCAGCTTTGAATTCACAGCACACACATCACTCTGTTTTCTCTCTCTCTATTCCCTCTCTTTCCTCTCACCAAGCCCCACCCAGAAAGTTTACTTTTTTTCCCCCCTCAATGAAACGTCCAGACTCACCAAACGGTTTCAGGTTGCATCATGAACTCCAAGCAATGGTTGAAGAGGCGTAGGGACTTCAAAACATTTATTTTAAACTTTTTTAAGCACCCCAAGCTTTTGCATGGGCAGGGGCGTTTGAGCTCTCATCCATCCTTAAATACGTCATCTACAGGCTGTTCTTAAATGCTTTCTTTGATTCATCATCTTACCTGTGTATTATCCTTGTAGTGATGGGAATAAAGACTCTAGTGATGCAGATCATTTGGCTCAGCTCAGCAAGAGGGGCGTATGTTCTTCATGAATATGGAGTTATGTATAAACAGATAAATCTTGAATTTTTGTTCTGTTTCTTTGTTTCTGCCTTCAGACACATTTGCTGGGTCATTATGCACACGAAATGACTTCAACAAAGATGGGACATTAAGAAGCACTGCAGCCAGCAGCACAGTGACGCCAGAGGCATCTTCATCTTTCTAAGAGCTGCAACACTCTGATGGAAAAACATTTGACAAGCAAGTAGCTGGTGACACAAATTAAAATCAAGTTTATTATTGAAAAACGTCCCTGTAACAGAGTGCCTGCAGTCAGTGCCCCCACATTAGGATCCATAAATTCTTCTCTCACTGCAGTAACACAAGCTCATGGTTGGTTCAGCAGCCAAGTCTAAATCATGGAACATAACAGAAGCAATTTCCTCACAAAGACAAGCAACTCTGGAATTCACAAAAATAAGAAAACAAAGATGACTTACTCTTGTCATGCTTTGCTGTTATAAAACCCTTTACACTCTGTAAACAGAGAGAAGAATGTTTGTTTATATATGCATATACATTTTACAGGATGCCCAGTGGGAACACAAGATTTCTGAGCTAGCATAAATAAGTGACCCTAATAATGACCCCAAGTTAAAGTTGATCATATAATATTCTGTGAAAATGTTTTGGTAATCTGTTTTCTTATAATGCTTAAAATAATATCTCTCCACATGTGTAGCTTTATATCATTGTACATACTATATTAAATGCACTTTACATAAGCTCAATTTTAACATTCACATTCTGAGTATTTCCAGTTGAACCGATAATCTCAGGAGGCTGAGGCTATATGCTTTCCTTTGTTAAATGTTTACATAAAAGGTTTGAACAGAGCAGAATCACACTGGTGAACATTATTACTGATGGCCTCCATAAGAGGAGGGGCTACATAAAAAACCTAACCTGTCAGATGAAGACAAAGCACTATTTGAAAAAGATACTGTCAAATATGTGTCATATGATACCACGTTATTTGGAGATAACTTGATAGACAGTGCTTATACATTCAACTTCAAGCCTTTAATCACCTGTCACAGATGCGGGAAATCTTAAACCACTGTGGGCCTCGTTTTCTCTACAGAGATGGAGTACTGGTTGGTTATTAAGTACATGATATCAAGTACTGTTTTCAACTCAAAAATGTTGTTTTTTTCTTTCAGTGCTGCTTGGTTCTTCTACTTAGGGGTGTCCCTGACTAAGGATTTACATTCAAATATAACTGGTCAGACTTTGCCAATAGTCTACAGTGCAAAGGTTTTTTAAAATATCCTTTAATTATACTATTTGTCCTCTAAACTTTGAATAACAACTTTTTTCTATGATAGGACAAACTGATCTTTTTTCTCACTCATTAGATCCACGTTATAGTGATCTTATTTTCCCATCTCCAACACAGAAGATTCATAGCATAAGGATCTTCTTCATGAGTCCATAGGCTCTCACCCCTGGAGCACAGTTAAAACAGCTCTCATTTTACTTTTTTAGGATCATTGTTGGTTTGATAAAAATACTCCCAATGTCTCTGTCGGGACATTATAAGCTATTGTAAAACCAAAAAGATTTAGAGGCAAGTCAAGAATTTGCTGCTCCAATTGCCCCACAAAATGTAAGAGTCTACCTTACATTTATTGATGCACACACTAATGTAAGGGAATGATTATATGTAAAAGAATTATTTCTATAATTGCAATGCAAGTATTCATTAATTTGCAAAAACAAGTAAATAAATGTAAAAGTAGATATACAGTGCTTGTTGAAAGTATTCATCCCCTTGAATGTTTTACCCTTTTATTTATTTTTTAAACCAATCTTGGTCAATATAATTTGGCTTTTTTTGACAAAAAATGACCAAAAAAACTCTTTAATGTCAAAGTAAAAATAGATTTCTACAAAGAAATGTCAATGAAATGAAATAAAATATATGTAATGTAAAATAATTGACTGCATAAATATTCACCCCCTTCAAGTCAGTATCTAGCAGATGCACCTTTCGCTGCAATCACAGCACTGAGTCTGTGTGGATAAGTCTCAATCAGGTTTGCACATCTGGACACTGAAATTATACTTCAGTTTTCTCTGCAAAACTGCTCAAGCTTTGCCAGGTTGCACAGGGGTCAAGCGTGAACAGTCCTTCTCAACTCAAGCCTTAGCCCTATTGGATTGAGGTCAAACCATTTCTGTGTATGCTGTATGCTTCAGGGCATTGTCTAGCAGTAAAATAGACTTTCTCGCAAGCTGTAATTCTCTTGCAGACTGAACAAGATTGTCCTCCAGGATTTTCCTATATTTTGCCACATTCATTTTACCCCCTACCTTAATCCTCCCATGGCCGGCTGCCAAGAAGCATCCCCACAGCATGATGCTGCCACCACAGTGCTTCACAGTGGGGATGGTGTGTTTGTGGTGCTGTGCAGTGTTTGGTGTCTGCCAAACACAGCATCTTTTCTAATGGCCAAAAAGCACCATAATGGTCTCATCCAACAAAATAACTTAATTCCACTTGACCATGGAGTCTCCCACATGCCTTTTGGTGAATTCTATTCGAGTTTTCTTCAGCGGTGACTTTCTCTTGCCACTCTCCCATAAAACTTTGACTGTTGAAGAACCTGGGCAACAGTCGTCATATTCAAAGTCTCTCCCATCTCAGCTGCTGAAGTATGAAAGTCCTTTAAAGTAGCCATAGGTGTCTTGGTGGCCTCTCACTAGTCTCCTTCTGCACAGAGGACAGTCTGAACTAGGCAGAATTACACATGTGCCATATGCCTTCAGTTTCTTGGTGATGGATTTAACTAAACTCTGGGGAATATGCAGTGCCTTGGATTTTTTTGTATTCATCCCTTGACTTAAACTTTTCAATAACCTTTTCTCTGAGATTCTCAGAGTGTTCGTTTATCTTCATGGTGTAATGGTAGCCATGAATACTGATTAACCAGTGACTGGACCTTCCAGACACAGATGTCTTCACACTGCAATCACTTGAGGCACATTCACTGCACTCAGGTGATCCCCATTTCACTAATTGTGAGACTTCTAGCACCAATTGGCCTCTGTTGAATTAGGTTGATCACTTTAAAAAGGGTGAATATTTATGCAGTCATTTGTTGTACTTTAATTTCATTTCAATGGCATTGCTTCGTAGAAAGATGTTGTTTGACATTAAAGAGTTTTTGGTATTTGTCTTGGCTAAAAAAATCCAAATTATATTGACCATGATTGTTCCATAAAATCAATAAAAGGGTCAAACAGCCAAGGGGGTGAATACTTTTTACAGGCACTGTATAGCCCCCTATATTGCTGGAATAAAATGATTCTTGTTGCATTAGCAGGTGTTCAGCAGTGAGATTGGCAGTCAAATGAGGCTCTTTGGAACAAATCATTGAATACTGGACCATCCAGGGTCACACCTCTTCCAATCCATTACATGTAAAACAAAATCATTCTTACATGCACACATCAATCTGACAGATTTAGTTACAAAATAGGATTTCTGCACACTATGCATATACTAGGCACAGATAAATCATATGTCAAGCTTTAAATGCATGTTGTTTAGAGATAAATTTCCAATGGTTTAACTATGAGAGGACTGGAAAGTTATTCATTAGAACCTTTCTTATGGTTTCTTACCCTTCATAGAGATTCTGCTGGAAAAATATTTAAATGACTAATTTACTTCTTCAGCAAAACCCTTAACCTTTTTAAATTGTGAGCTTTGATCACTTGTTTCAAGTGTTGTGAAGGTTTTCATTTTGGCTCCAGGTCACTGATGATATTAATATTTTCTGATTTTCTTCTCTAAAACCAAATAATCAGATGATGAGGAAATAATAAATACATTAATGATTGATGATTATTTGCATGAGTTACTGTCCTTACAGAATTGTTCACTTTAATAACTTTATGAGTGATAGTTATCTAATATGTGAACATATTACACCAGAACAGACTGTAAGGGGACTTTTTTTTTTTATTTTTATTTTTTTTTACTTCTTTACACATTTTAACAGCATTTTAAACAGCCAACTCTTGCTTTAATAGAGTGCTCTAGCATTGTGGTTTCAGTGCTTTTACATAAAAACTGATGTAAATAATTTTTGTGGCAGGCAACAGAAAATAAAAAACAGAAAAGATGTTTTCTAACAGGCCTCAAAAAATCTCTGCCTCTGTCTTAGTGGCCCTCAGGCTGTGATGTCTCACTGTACATGGGCAGAGGACGTTTTGATCTGAACACTACAATGGCTGCTTTATCCTCTTGGAGGTGGGATGAGGAGAGATACCATAATTACTTCCCTTTTTCCCCCTTCATTTGTTAACAGAGTGGATTCACTCAGAATGAGCAGCCTGACCTGGAAACACATCAGACTGAGGACCTAAACCAACACTTTCCCACTCAGGTCATCTGTGGCCGGTACAATAACATGAGGCAAGAGTCAAATACTCAGTTCACATGGCTCTGCAGAGAGCAGGGAAGGTACAGTATGTACAGCTACTGTGATTTAAATCAAACAGGAAGATGAATGTATTTCTTCTGTGGCTTGGCTTGGATCTACACTGAGGGCTAAACTCTCATATAAATATTTGTGTAGTGTCACCAATGGATAAAACAATCTTTAGACATGACGCCATTAACAGGCTTAAAGCAATCTTTTAATAACACTTGCAGCTGCACTGAGTGTATTTCCAGAATCCTCTAAGACTGTTCATCTATTTTAAGATCTTGAACAAGCAGGAACATAATGTGTTTTTAATAATAATAAAAAAATCATTATTCTACAGAAAAAGTATAATAGTGAAGAAAAGCACATCAACTGAAGTACTCATAATCTGGGGACCGTTTTGTGTTGTTCAAAATTAAGCAAGTAAATACCAGCTACAATTTCTATTAGAAGAGAGATGCAGTGATGCACTGTTGTTTCACAGCAAGAAAGTTCCTGGTTCAAATCCTAGTTGGATGTACATTCAAGGAGCTCTTTTTGATCTCCTTGAGTATAGGTGGATTCTCTTTGGCTTCCTCCCACACTTTAAAGATAGGTTCTTGGGTTAAATGGTGACTCTGAATTTCCTTCAAGTGTAAGTGTGCCTGATTGTTCATCTCTGTATGTTAGCCCAGAGACCAATTGCTTAAAGACTTTGTGCTTGATGTGCAAAATAAATGTGACTTATGAATTACTACTTCTAACATATTAAGTCATAAATAAAGATAAATAATTGTGATTCATCAGGATGATTGATCATTAATTTTCTGTTAGCAGTGATAACAAAGCCTTCACTCTGGGGTTGTATTATTGCCCAGTCATCGTTCCACAGTTATCTAACACATCACCAAATTGTGTTCCCTCTACAACAGTTTTGTTGTTTCAGTCTGATCCAAAGAACAAAATATTAGTTTTGCAAACAATAGAAATATATCAAATCAAAATCCAAATAAAAACATGGTAAAACAGAGAATCCTCATCTTTTTAAGCACAGGAATAATACAATCATATGATATTATTGAACTTAAAGTGTTACTTCCTTTGCCAAAATATATTTTTCTGGCTATTTTAAAAGTAATTTACATCCAGCAAAGTTTAAAGATGTTCTCTCTGCTTTTATTCCTCTTCTTTCCTGTCTTGTTCCTCCAATCTGGAAGTGAAAGGGTGATGCAAGAGTGTAACAGCTACAGGATCTTACAATTCTCTCAGTGCTGGGCAGGTCCTTGCACTGATACTGCTGAACAGGATCCGTGATCCACTGTTCCAATACCAGCGGTCTGAAAAGTCTGGCTTTACACCTAAGAGGTCTACACTAGATTGTCTACCTGACATTTCGGGTGCTCACTGAGCGCTTTGGGAATTCAACGGAGGGTTCCTTGCAGCCTAAGTTGACTTTAGAAGGCGTTCGACTTGGTGAGCAGAGATGCTCTCTGGAGGATCTTGGCAATCCGCAGGATCCCACGTGTGCTCATTTGGCTGACGTCTGCCCTATTTTCTGTACAGAGAGTGCTGTGACTGTGGCTCCATCTCTGACTTCTGCCCAGTTGATTCTGTGGTGAGGCAGGGGTGCATCTTAGCTCCTACGCTCTTCAGTACCTGTATGGACTGGATAATAGGGTGGGTAACAGGTGCAGCGAACTGTGCAGTGTCACTGATCCGGACTTTGCTGATGATCCTGTGATCCTTGCGGAGACTGTAGATGTCCTTGTTGGGGCTATTAACTCGATAGCGCCATCAAATCTGTGTCTGCAAATGGTGAGAGCGTGGATGTTTTAGAGCAGTTCATCTACCATGGCAGCATAATCTTTTCATCCACTAACTGCAAGGCTGAGATCAACAGCAGACTTGAACTTGCACATGGGGCGATGGGTTTGCTGAGCAAGACAGTGTGGCATTACTGGTATCTGAGCATGTGGATGAAAGTCAGAATCTTTCAGTCTTTGGTCCTTTAAATCTTATGATACTTTTGTGAGGCCTGGATGTTGACAAATGGCCAGAGGCGCTGACTGGACTCCTTTGTGACAAATTCTCTTTGGTGCATTTTTGGTATCACTGGCAAGACCATGTGTCTAAAGCTCACAAGCTCAGGAGAGCTGGGATAGGAGGGTCACCCCCCTGATATGGGAATGACTCATGGCGAGCTTTCTCGGGACTTATACAGCTCACAGTATACTTGGTGCTCAGGACCTGGTGGGCTGGTCCAGATGCTGGTGGTGACTGTGTGTGTTGCAGATGGGACAGCTGGTAGGATACCTGGAGAGATGGGGCATGGGCCAGGGGCAGGGCTGAATGATGGCCATCAGGTGACCAGAGAGGTACAGGACCAAGGTTGACATGGTGAATTGCCAATCCAGCTGCTCCAATACCTTTCCTGTCATTGCTGCTACATCGCTACATTTCTCGAAGTGTTAATACATGTAGATCAGAGCAATTTTCTGTCAATCAACTTAATAGGGATGTAACATACCTCAAAATACAACTGAAAATTGAAACCCATATATGGAGGATTTGAATTGATTTAACAAAAATATATATATGTTGCAATCCTGTTTTTAATCAGCAGATGGTGTTATTTGCCTTTGGCTCTCTTGTCCAATGTCAAGAGCTAAGAAAAGGATGCATTCAGACATGGTGAAGGCAAAAAAAGGTTTTGAGGTGTGTGCACCTTGTTTCAAAGTGATAGTTAAGATACAATACACATTTCATATTATGAAATATGTTGTATTGGGAGTTAAGTGTATCATTAAACCCCTACCACTAAAATAACAGGCAGAAGATAAATAAGGTAAAATAGCCAGAGAAAATGTTGACTTTTCCCCTATGTAATGGCGTGGCACTTTACAAAAGCATTATAGGCAGTGGTGGAGAGTAACAGAGTACATTTACTTGAGTACTGTACTTAAATACATTTTTTTCAGTATTTGTACTTTACTTGAGTATTTGTTTTTTTTTTTTGAAACTTATGACTTTCATTCCACTACATTCAAAGACAAATATCGTACTTTCGACTCCACTACATTTCTAGGAAGCTTGTTGTTACTCGTTCCTTTTAGGTTCAGCATAGCTTTGTTGTCAGATGTTGGTGTTTTTCTTTTCTAAAATGCAGTTGGCCACACGCTGTGCTCCTCACAGAAGGGAACCAATCACAGTCACTGCTCACACCTGGGATGGATTTGGAAAAAGGCTACGTCATCCTCGCTCTGTGTAGCAAGCCCTCCCTCCTTCATTCAAACAAAACTCGGCAATGAAGATAGCATGAGAAACTCAAGCTGAAAAACCAGCGCACCCATGGCCATATCTCAGCTCGATGTTTGAGATTTCAGAAATGAAGAATGATTCATATCATCAAAAATTAAATGACTGTTGTTCTAATTCATAAATATAAATAAAGTATTATAAAAAAATAATAAATGACAATAGCTGTCTTTTTTGTTTTTGATTGCATTTTTATGGTGAAGTTTTTACAGGTGTTTTTATAGACTTTTTGTAGCAGAGTGGTTCTACATGTAAGTCAGTACGTCATTAGGTGGTTTCAGAGCGTTACAAGCTTCTATAAAAGCACTGAGAAAACAATACAGCAATGATATTAGATATTAGAAAATGTACTTTGTACTTTTGAATTCTTAAGTATTTTTAAAAACAAGTACTTTAGTACTTTAACTTGAAAAAAATTTTACCGAGCAACTTTTTCTTGTACTTGAGTTAGATTTGACCATGAGTATCAATACTTTGACTCAAGTACTGGAGTTGAATACTTTGTCCACCACTGATTATAGGTACAAAAGTAGCTCACATCAGAACTAAAGAACAGATATTTAATTTTTTAAAAATCCTGCAGGCTACCTCAGGTGATACACATAAGGAGCCAACAATGGGGTTAGGTTTTATGAGAGCATAATTTGATAATTTAAATTCTGTCCCAGTGCTTGTTACAGATAGAACCAGCAGAGCAAGTCTATGTTTTTATTTCAGAGCAGCAGAGATGAAAATCCTGGCAGAGCTGTATTTCTGTCTCTGTGTGTAGGAACAGACTAGGAGGAAGTACTTTCTCTGGCAGGGAGGCAGTAGAAGTTAAGATTAAAACCAACTGACCCTTTGTCATATCCTCACTGTGAACGGTGAGTGGGTGCTGGCTGAGCGGTGCTGGTTCCCCTTGTACGTCACATCTGAGTCACTGGAGTTTTCTATTTTCATCACAACATGTGAGCCTCTACAGAAAGTTCACTTTAACATCAACCTCACAGTGGGTGTCCAGCGAGTAGACTTCATACTTAAGAAACTGGAGATGATTTTAAAGAGAGAAATGTTCCAGGAATAAATCAAAATGGTGTACTTGCAACCTTGACGGATTTGCTTTAGAAATAAATAAAGCAGCAAGAAATTTCATCCACAAGACAAGCACATGGTAGCAAACAACTTCTGATTTTCACAGCTGTCCTAGAGAGGCTCATGTTTATTTATCTAGTTATTTTTACATGACTCTGGGTGTGCCATTGTTGGTCTATTTGTGATAATCTGCTCTTTCATGTTGCAGCACCATAAGGTAGACATTTTTGGTGAAATGTTTTCAGAGTTGTTGCATGGATTATGTTGACATTTGGTTCAGACTAGAGATGTGCCAGCTGTGGAAATCCAGAATGGTATTGATACCGATGCTGAAAACAAACTTCAACCTCAGGGGTCAAAAAACAAATAAATAATTAATTAGTTAATTAATTAATTACTATAATAAAAATGAAAAATGCAGTTCCTCAAGGGTCCACTTGAGGCTGGCTGCAGAAAAATTAGACATCACACACATCAAATGTAAAAATAAAGCTTTTTTTTTTTTCAAAACTGAAATAAACATGTTTTCAGCTTGGTTCAAAAATGATTTTGGTTGAAATATTTTGTCCTTATAGACAAATACTATGGGGTTGGTGAATGTTTTTTTAACTCCCTTTTTTGTTTTAAAAAGGATACAGGTTATACATTTCACCACTCAGGGTCTGTCCCATATTTTCTACAGTTTATGGTTTAAAAATAATAAGGAATTGGCTGACCAACAATATTGATACCACTGTTTTTTCCATAATTTGTTATGGTGCAAGACTTCCAATAGCAAAACCTCTGCCCACTTAAAAAACCCTCCTCTTTGATTCAGTAGTCAGATACTTACCAGCATTAAACTGATTTGACACAAAAGATAAACATCATCTACAGACATCTGTTCATGCCACATTATTTGCTAATGGGTAGATGTCTGTCAACAGGGCTGTTATCAGCTGACACTGGTGTTAAACCAATACACTAGTGCATCCCTAGTTCAGACATTATTAGACACAGGAAAAAAATCTCTAAAGATTTTGACCACTTGTCTATCATCTTTTATTTTGGTCCAGTTCTAATCAGGTACAGCTCCAGCTACTCTGCAGGATTTCTTTTGGATGATTACTAGAATACAACTGAACACCACAGCTAACCACCAGGCATAAAGAACCTGATCATTTAATCCTAAAGTAGGCTTCTGCAAATGTGCTGCAACACAATAACTAACATACTCCCCCACAGTCAACAACTCATGATTCATCTCTGCAAGACTACCCCTAACCTTTCATCCCTGCACCTCATACAGGACACATATGGCCTTTTTGCTTTATCTTTTTTTAATCTTTTTTTCTGAACAGTTTACTGATGTATTTTATCAAGTCCCTTAGTGATCTATAACTTGCATCAAATAAATTGATAATACAATTAATGATATCAAATGTATATCAAATGTATAAAATATAACCCTGAGAAAACCAGAAATGAAATACTGCAGGACAAGCAGGCCTGCAGATTAAGGTCTACCAGAGGGTAAGATAAAAACTTGAATAGATTATCACCAATATGAGTGCAAGTAACAAATGTGTGTTGTGCAAATTTCAGAATTATTATCCTTGTTCACCTTTCATGCACAAAAAAACCTGTGAAAACAAAATCCTGTGCGGTTGAAGTTTCACTCTTATTATTTTTTTTACCGTCTGTGCACTTCCAGCGTTTTGATTGGTCCATTCCTGATTAGGCCTGCCCTTAATTTCTCTCTATCATGTTCAGGTGACGTCTCTAAACACGCGTGAGCAAATAGCATCAACTATCTAGGATGTCTCGCAAACGGAAAAGAGCAATAATTGTTCTTCTAGTATCGGTAACCCTATATGTTTCCACGTTACAAGTAACCCATTCAGTCAGTCTCAGACAAAAGGAGGATGACTTAAGGACTTACCAGCATGAAAAGCCAACAGTTCACAGGTGGGAAAGGATTGAAAGTCACCCCGACTTCGAGCAGCGGGATTTGCGTTGGGTTGAACATGTTATTAAGCGTCCACAACTGCGCCAAGCTAACCAACCTGATATCAGCGAGCTTCGGCCAGTCCCGGAATATAAAGTAAATAAACCGGACGGAAATGACAGGAGCTTCGCGCTTAATGGCTCCTTTTGGACAATTGGTGAAATCAGCCCACTGTCATGGTCTTCCTCTTCCAGCTCCAGAGATGGATATCAAGCAGATTCTACGGGTAAGCTAATGGATGCATAAAAATATACAGCACCTGTTGATTGCTCTGATCTTCACTTTATATAAAAGCTGGTTCAAAATGGACGTAGTGAAAAACTGTTCATGCACTTCAAATGACATAACTTGTGCCAAATTTGTGCTGAAGACCAAAAATGCTGACAATTATGATTTTATTCATGTTTTTGTGTGTGGAGCTGCAAAGAAACAGGCTTTCCATGACCTAATGCCTACAAAATGGCCACTAATTCTCCCGCACCTCATAGCCTGCTTATTAATTGCATTGTGGGTAATGTTGACGCTATAGGTTTTGCAAGACAAGAATGCTTGTAATCCATAAAATGAGATTACTGTTGGTTAGATTAACAGAAGTTTTCATGTATTTACCTGTTTATTTAGAGCCAGAGTTCTGACAGGAAACAGCAGAGGATTTAACAAACTGCCCCTTTTTGACATGTTGTTTTATCCCCCAGGTTTTGATGGGGTCAAGGGGAAAGTTTTGGGCCCATCGTTGGACGCAAGCCCACTCTACAAGACTTGGCAGACCATGAGGCCTTTGGTGCACTGCGATAATAATGTCATGACCTTCACAGCATCTGGAGGAGGACTCCCACACCTGTTAGTTGACAGAGGTAAGATGTGTGAAGATTAGAAAGGTGCTTGTGGACTTTGGATCAATCCGATTTTGTCAACAGGCTCTTATTGAATGTGCAAGAATAGGGATTTTTTAAAAATCATTTATTTCAAGTAAAAGAACCAGGGGCGCATAAAAGAACTAATTATCTATTTCAACCCAATGATGATGGTAAATATAATCTGAATTTAAAATTTTTATGGGCATGGCAGTGTTTTTCCCATTATATGAAGAAGAAATGTGGACAACAGCATCAGTTCAAGATTTTGTATACAAGCCAGGCTAGGTAAAGTGTAGTCTTTGTGTTGGACTGAAGAGTTTTTATCTTTTTTTAGCTGCTAGTAAGCCTTTTCTTCTTTTCATATCCATATTTCTATAAACTATTAAAAATGTTCATACTTGGGGTACTGATGGTCTAATGGCTAGGTCGTGCCCCATGTGCCTGGTTCAAGTCCAGCCTGCGGCTCCTCCGTATGTCTTTCCCAAACTCTCTGGTCCCTGTTTCTGTCTCTATCCAGTCCTCCTCTCTAAAATAAAGGCATTAAAAGCCCCAAAGTATATCTTTAAAAAACACTCAGACTTCTGATTTTGTGTACGCTACAGAGTAAAACTCCAAAGGTATTAGGGATGCACATTTAAGGAAAATATTCAAAGCTTCATTTTTTAAAAATTAGAGCCAATTTATGTCTACTTATTTGTCTAACCTAACTCTTACCAAAATTGTTTTTTAGCTGATAAACAATTGCGTTATAGCAACTCTAAAACGAGCTGGTCAACCCTTTCTGTCTTATTAGGAGCAGCCTCTCCCATCTCCCCATTCCACCTACCCCCGTACTGTGGTTACTCAGTGAGGACAACATGGAGTGACCTTGAGATGATGGTGCCTTATGATGCATGTTACATCACGCAAGAGGTACCAGCAGCTGTTTTATAATCCCAAGAGTGGTCATTTTGTTCTGTGCACATTAACCCCTTATTTATTTCCTTGTCAGAATGGCAGTTATGTGTTGCCCCTGTTGTGGGGAGGAAGCCCTCTGAAGCTCTCCTGCCCAGTGCAAGTGTCCACTCCTGCTCCCTCTTCCTCACACTCGGCCCCTTCAGTCTTCTGCTCCCCCTATGGCATTGGAGTTCAGATACCATGGCAGGAACAGGACATGCCCATGATGGGAGTCATAGGTATGTTTGCGCTCCTGCTTTTTTTTTCTTAACTTGAGCATGAAACTTTATTGTTGTGCTTGAAGTGCTAAGGAATGAAGTATTTTTTGTAAGATAGCCAAGTAGTTGGCATTGCACAGGCTCCTTGGACAAAGCCTGTTTTCCCATTGTTTTTGGATTATTGAAAATAAGCTCTGTGGCTGAAAAGATTTTGACACTTTTATGTGTTGTTCATTAAGATAATATTCACAAATTAATGCTACTTTCATAATTTTTGAAAAGCAAATGCAATTGGCTCAAGTAAAGACCTAATTTTAGGCTACAAAGGAATTACAACTCAGACAATATTCAGCATCACCACAACAACAAACCTACCAACCCTTATTTTGTACCCTCACCTTTTCTGTAGAAGATTTTCAAATCTCATGACAACTTTGTTGTTTTTGTTGAGCTCTGAAAGCAGTTAAACTTGAATTCAGAATCCCCCCCCATGTTTTAAACTGCACAGTTCAAACTGTATGGATGTAATGATCCTTTAATGCACAAGAAAATTCTTAGTCCTTTCTGCAGCCCTGAATGTGACTATGAAAGCATTTGTGATCTGCTTTACAGTGAATGGAGCCCTAAGTCCATTTGTGTCTGCTGACTGTGCGTACCCCATCCACTCCCATCCTGGACAGCTTGCCTTCTTCATCTCCACTACTGCTCTCTGTATCACCACTGAAGTAAGTTATTTTGCTTAAAAGACATTTGTAGACTCCTTACTTACACCAACATTTTTGTTATGTGATTTTTTTATTTTCCAGGATAGCCTTCAACTCAAGCTTATATTAGATGACAAGGGATACATCCTCTCCTGTCCAGTCAATCCTCAGATTCTCTATGTTCCCTCTCCCCCTTCATCTCCTCCTCTGGCTCCTGGTGACCCTCAGTCTCCCTATTTACCAGGTCATGTTAGTCCTCCTCCCACCTCCCCTCCACCACCTCCTCCTCAACCTCCAACTCAGGGGCAGATTGCTCAGCTTCCTGAACACCCCTACAACCCCTACCCCGGATTCCATTACCACCAGCTTCCCCAGGTCTATCCTCCTGGCCCACAGCCTGCCCACCCCCCTCGACCCACTCCTTACAGTCCACCTGGGTCACAGCCAGAGCTCTCTATCCAACCCTCTGAGCCTGGAAAGCTGCCCCTTTCTCCTAGAGGGTTCTCAAAATCCCCTCCCCATTCTCACCAGACAACTGAAATACCAGATATTGGCCATAATCAATATCCATCAGGTGGGTATTACCCTTATGTGCCATTTTACTACCCGACTGTGACCCCTGCTCCAACCCCTACAACCAAAAAAACTCAGGCTAATAAAGTTCCTCCATCTACCCAGCCACCCCAACCTCCAGCACATCCTTACTACCCTCTGTATTATCATCAGATCCCCCACTATTCTGAACCAGCTGCCCAAGCACCTGCTTCTCTCCAGCCTAGTCCACGATCTTACCCACCTCCCTCGCCTCCAAAACAACCTCAAGAGCCATCACAGCACCTAGTCGATCCATTTTATCCACCTGCCGCTTATAGTTCCTACTATCATTATATGCAGTGGTATCACATGAAACCAGGTCTCGACCAAGTCTCCACTTCCACTCCCTCCTCACCTTCAACCATCGCAACTAAAGTTTCCAAACAGCCTCATCCTCAGATTCCAGAATCTCCACCACCAACCTGTCCCCCATTTAGCCACACCATATGCAGCTACTACCCCTACACCTATTATCCCTATTACCATCTTCCCTATCCACTATATTACCAGCCACCTTACCCCCCTGTGCCCCAGTATCCTCAGATCCCACCACCAAAAACCACCAGCACCACCACTACTACTACAGCTTCTACCACCACAAGTTCTACAACCTTAAGTCCACCCAAGCCCACTCCACAGACACCCCATCTTCAGTGTCTGGTGGGGAGGATGGTTGTTTTTCTTCCCTTTGCTCACCCAGACTCCATCCAGGTCAGAGGTAGGTGTTGGTATCAGTAAGAGCTCTTTTTTTCTAGGTAGTACGGATTTTCCCTTTTTTTTTTTTTTTAAAGCAAGACAGTTGTGACTCATCATTTGTGTATATCCATCTTTGTAACTGTACTGTAGCTATTTTAGCAGCAGTTCTCTGGGGGTGGCAAAGTTGATATGTCTGCTTTTTTCTCAAACTTAAATATGCCTCTTAGCTCTTGTATAGACTTTAGATATTTCTTTAGACTTAAGTTTTCTCTCGGTTTTTCGAGAACTGTCTTTTGATTATAACCTTCACTTATCTAATAAAATATCCCAACATTCACAGGATGGCTTGGCAGAAAATTTGGTACTGCTTTTGGTGATTTTCTGGTTTCTCTTTGAGTGCCAGCTCTAGGTTGAATTTTTTGTCTTAAGTGAATCATTGAGTGACTGCTGAGTGTATTGCCTTGAAATTTGTCATATTATAACTCTTAAGGATGGGTGGCAATAACTTTGATTCCATACCTTTTCATTAGATACCTTAAATTGAATATGTCCAGTGCTTTAGTTTATAATTAAATCCTTTCAAACCCCATATGCACATATGACATATGCACCTTGTGACTTTCAAACTGATTACAAGTGCATTTTTTTTCTCTCTGTTAACTTTAGTGACTGCTCCCACATGAATTCAAACCCATGTTAGTGTACATGTATTGGTAGCTTCTAAGTAACACCCATTGTGCTTAGATCAGCTTTACCTCCAAAGTAAAAAGAATATTGTTACTTACAAGCCTCAGTGGAGTTTGCAAACAACCCCACATGAAACCTAGGCAGGTTTTCATGTGTTTTGCACTCAAGAAAGGCTTCTGTCTACCCACTATGCCATAAACACTGATCGTTGGAGGGCTGTAGTGATGATTGTCCTTCCTGAACTTTGTCCACTCAGGATCTCTGGAGCTCAGTCAGTGACCATCAGGTTCATGGTCACTTCTCTTGCTATGGCCCTTCTCCCCTGATTGCTAAGATTTATGAGGCGGCCTGCTCTTGGAAGAGTCCTGGTTGTGCCAAACTTCTTCCGTTTTAGAATTCTAGAGGCCACTGTGCTCTTGGGAACCTTCAGCGCAGCAGACATTTTTTCACAGCCTTCAATAATTCTGTCTCTGAGCTCTGCAGGAAGTTCCTTTGACGTCATTGCTTATTTTTTGCTCTGATATGCATTGTCAGCTAAGGCCTTCTATAAAGAGATGTGTGCCTTTCCATATTATTTCCAATCAATTTAATTGACCCCAGGTGGACTCCAATCAAGGTGTAGAAACATCTCAGTAAAGATCCAGAGAAATGGGAGGAACCTGAGCTAAATTTCAAGTGTTTTGCAAAGGGTCTGAGTAATTATGTTATTTCTTACATTAGACCAGAAGAAGTTGTGGCTTTTCCTGTCCAGTGTTCCTCCAAGGTGTGGGTACGCGCTGCAGGTTGCTGAGGGCCCTGGGGTGTTCCTTCACTCTCCACTGCCTGCCTGCCACAGCCAGCAGAGGGTGAGAGACTTTTATGTTTGTCACTCAACTCAGATAAGTCATTCAGATGTCACTGCTTTACTATAACCATGTTGTTGTTGTTTTTTTTAAATTATTGCAATTTTTACTGATATAACAGGATGTAGCTGTTGTAGCACTATAAAAATCCCAAATCACAGTAGCCAAATATAGCCAAAGAGGATCAGTATCCTTTATGTAAAAATGTAAAAAGTGGATACCGTCTGACTCTTATTTAAATGATCATAGTGACAATGCAACAGCTGAACTTGACGTTCAACGTTTGGATCAATATACAGTGCTTAACAAATTTATTAGACCACCACCCAAAGTAAGGTTTATGCCACAACTGCCCTAAATTAACAGCATCAGTAATTACCAAAATCATTTTTTATGTTTCTGCAATGGTTAATACACCAATATGTAGAAGCTCTTTAACCCAAATGATATTTTTAACGCTAAAATATAATTATTATTGCTATCCATGAATTTTCAAATTCACTGATTTACAAAAAACACCTGAAAAAATAGTAAAGCACATTATTATTTCTTGATTAATATGTAAAATTATAGTTATTTACTTGCATTCCTGAACAGAAAAATTAGTTTTAGTGGTTGAATATTATGCTTGATTAATTTCTGACTTCTCAGAGAAGCCCAGTGAGCCAGCTCAAATTTTGGTGAATTCAGTTTGAAATCCCTCATTCCTGTTCAAAATGGTAAAACATGGAGAGCTCACTGAAAATGAAAGAGTCCGCATTAAAACACTTCATGATGCTGAATGGTCTTTGAGACAAATATGACAGGTGGTCTAATAAATTTGTCAAGCACTGTATAAGAAACCTCAATTAGTAATTATACTATTTCCAATTAGATCAAAAGGAAGGAAAAAACACAATTTAGTAGTTGCTTGGTTTAGCATGCTGATGTTTTCAAGGTAAGGGTTTTATTTTGAAGTGATGTATTGTTTGATCATTTTTTATATGTAGATTGGTGGTTAAAAAAAAACAAAAAACATTTTTAATGTGGTCAAACATGGTGAGACTTGTAATAACAAAATGATCTTTGATTTGCTGATGCAGGTGGCTTAAACTACTTGGACTGTCCTTACAGCAGTTTATGACACCACTCTTGCTTGTATATAAATCACAGACCAGCCTTTCTTTCCCAGCAGCCTGTTTTTACGACCAATCCCATATGGACTATATGCAACATTTGCTCTGCATACATCGGTGCTGGGTTAAGTTTTTGCTTCTCAGTGCAACCCAACTTTTAAGAACTCAGTTTTTTTTACTTGCTGGGACAAACTTGGAGAAAATTTTTAATGCATGTTCATTCTGACTTTATGGATTTCTCTATCTCTTTAGACTCCCACTACCATTTCCTTACCCTTAAGGTTTTGGGACCTTTCTTTGGGCCAGTATAGGACTCTGGACTTGCAGTGCCCTTATAAAACTGCCCCTAAAACTCCTGCACTAACTCCTCCAACACCACCCCCTACCCTCCCAGACCACACCAAGAGCAAGCCTCGTCTGCCTGTCATCCCAAAGCCTGAAGTCTTCTGCTACTCCCATCAGATGAATGTGGAGCTCCCCCCTGGTCCCATCTCTGAAATTGTTGTTAAGGGTGTGTATGTGCTTGTGTTTTCTCATATATTTTCGGGGTGCATATGGTTGCCATCATCTCTGCATGGGTTGATATTTAACATGGTTCAGGGGGCCCCTGTGGGGGTGGGAAAAAGGTAGGCCTGTTTTTTATTTTCACAAGGTAACACTGAAACTTTGATTTGTTAGATTTCATTTTGCCATTTTAACTCTCTAAATGAAAATAATTAATTGCATGGTTCAACATGAACTTTTTCAGACATCAGAGGGAATCAGATGAACCTTCAGGATGCCCCAAAGCTCTGTGGGTATTCTGCAAAAAAAGGCAAAGATGGCAAAGTCCGTTTAAGTTTGCAGTTGCATTCACGCTGCCACATGAGCGTGCAGGCAAGTATTGACTCAGATTTCACACTGAGCATTTGACCTTTTGGTATGAATGACCATTTTCTGTGCCCATTTTCTCTCATATAAACATGTTTCTCTAAAAGGGTAAAATGTATGTCATCACTGTCTACTACATGACAGTAAATGGGAGACGGGAGGCTCAGTTTTCATGTCCAGTGGTTATCCGAACATCTGGACAAGGTAAAAAATGGATTTTATGTTGACACCTCTGAAAGTCTTTGGATTTTCTCCTGACCCTGAATTGAGAGTTATTTTAACCATGGGCATGACATTTGTTGTACTGTCCCTCAGAGTGCAAACTTCCCAGCGAACAGCATCTTCCCTGCGGACATGGCTCTGTATCCCAGCCACAGTGCCTCTCTATGGGCTGCTGCTTCAACAAGCAACCCCCTGCCTGCTTCTACCCCATGGACGGTGAGCTGCAGTTTAACCCCCACTGGCATTTTCATGCCAGTTGGCTGAGCACAGTTGATCTGCTCTAGCTTTGGAAATATAAAACACTAAGGCTGCTACAGATGTGTGAAGAGGCACATTTTAGAGCCTGTATAGCATGATTCCAACTAGCCGTGACACAGAATATGGGAAGGGTAAAATATAACTTGGGTCTCCTTGTCAGTTGCCTGCAGAGATTACAGACCTTTTTATTCCTCCGATATTCACATAACTGTGCTTGTGTATCTACCTGTGTGTTGTCTTCTTTCAGAGTGCACTATTGACCGCCACTTTGTCTTCTCGGTGCCTACCTCCCTCACTGAGCCCCCTCTGTCACCTGCCCTGCTTGTTGCTGCTGGTAACTCCACCTGCAAACCTCAGAGGGTGATGTCTGACTACGCCTTATTCAAGATCCCCATGGATGGCTGTGGGACACGCAGAGTGGTAATGAGTGGGCACATAAGTGGACAAAAATAATGAAGCAAGAGCTGCTTTTCTTTTCTGGAGTTTGGATTTAAGATTCTCTCTAGTGAAATTATTGTTTTATTCTTATTGTCAGTAAATCCACACAAAGACAAATAAATCAAACCTACGTTGAAAACAATTTCCCATGGAGCAAAATTACCTGAGCTGATGTGTTTGGGTCATCCAAGGTTTTTCATTGCACATATACTTAATTCTGTTTTTTTGATCTCATCCTTGCAGATGGTGGGGAAAACTATAATCTACATGGTGGAGGTCATCAGTAAGGTTCAGACAATCAGCCTCAACTACGGCACAATAACAAGGGATTCTCCTGTCAGGTCAGACAAGGATCATGAAAAAAAATCAGATCCAAACAAGGCTATTTTCCTACTTTCTAGTTTAATTATTCATGTAAAGCCACATCGCTGACAAGTCCAAATAAACATCTCATTTCAGAGGCAAAAAAGTAGAAATTAAAACCTTAAATTACTTGTAATGATTTAAAAACCTGCAGATGGGGCAAGAATATTCACTTGCTGAGTATACTTGGATAAGATGTACTCACAAATTTGTTTTGGAGATTTTTTTCCCCCTATTTGAAGCCTTTGGTTCTCAACTGGTGGGTTGCAAAGCCATTTTCATTCCCATGCCTGGAAAAAAGCATGCGACACAGTCTTTATTTTGCTTTTATTTTAGGGATAGTGTTTATTGGGACCTGTCTGGTGAATGTGGCTTATAATGATCATAATGAGATGCTTGTGACAAGAAATTAGACAAAATTTTTTAAAAATGAATAAAATTAAACACTTCTCAGGATTGAATATTTTGCAGTGATCCATTTGGTTTCAGAATATAAGTTCTGGCTGAATTAATGATTACTTTTAATGATTGATTAAGTTGAATGATTAGGTTTAGTTTTATTTAGGTTTAACCTTTGATAACAATTTTCTTGCAAATTTTTTAGTGCTGAATAAGACATGGATATATTAGATTAATATAAAGAAATTGTGGCAATGATGTTTGAGTTACTATACTTGTGCTTCAGATTATGCCATGTTTATCTAGTCCAGCATTTTTATTGTGGAAATGTCCTTAACATTTGTCTCCTCTAACAGTGAACTCAGAAAACTGTCACCATCCTGGGATACTGCCTGTCCTCCTGCAGGTTCTACTAGGCAGCTTTAAGTTTAGGTGTGAAGTGGACATTAGAGTAGTGTTTGTCCTGCTTGGCTGAAAACAAATTACATTAAGCCCAGCAATTCTAAGTTTGTAGTTAACTGAGCTGTTGTACCAAGCAGGACCAGAACTGTGAGTAGAAAACAGAAACGTCAAATTGTGAGTCAAAGTCTGCTCTAGGTAGCGCCATGGGGAGCTACAGTCATAGTTCTCAGTCGTGTCAATATTTGTCTAAAAGAGCCCATTACAATTGCTCCATAGTTTTACATCAAGATTCTTTACATTTTTTTAAATGCAACAATGGACCATAAAGAAATTAAAACAGACTTTGATAGTGTGCTGTATATTTCACCACCCTACTATATTCTCAACAGAAATGTTATTTTATGAGGCCAGCTTCTACTCTGCCTCTGATTCTCTTTGCAAAATTATTTTTCATAGAGTAGATATTGTGTCCAGTAGAATAAGGTGCCACTTGTCATTTCTCTCTTTATCTGCATTGCTTCTTTATTTTCACATTCAAAAAATGAAGGTAGAAATGGCAGAAAATCACAGTACTGCATAGATTTTTTTTCATTTTGTTTCCTGATTTGCTCTCAGGTTGTTGGTGGAGTGCCGGTTTGTGCCAAATACTCTTCTAAGTGTCAGCTACATGGTCAAAACTCCCACTCTTGGGCCTGAAGTTCAGACCCAGGGGATGTTTGGAGTTCAGCTCAGGATCGCCAAAGGTAGGTGGTCTTTTTGTAAAGCTACTACCTACTTTATGTATTAACTTGAAATAATAATTTTCTGTCGGTGAGTCTCTGGGCAAAGTATTATGCCAGCCACGTTGAACAATAAATTTTCACTTTATCAAATATTTTATCAACCTGTGAATGCTTCAAAACAGAACCCTGGCATAGATTTACCTGTGGTTCAGGTGACAACATGCTCTTATCCAATACACCTCCTAGACGCCACATACAGCAGCTATCACCCTCAGTATCACCAGCCCCTGCAGATGCTGCTAGGGAAACCCCTCTACTTGGAAGTACGACTACTCAACTCCCCAGATCCAAATTTGGTGCTGCTGGTTCACTTCTGTGTGGCCTATCCCCGCTCTGGCAAAGCTGTGTGGCTGCTGCTTTACAACGGGTATGACAAAGCATTTCTAATGTGAAAAAATATGCTGTGCTCACTGCAGAAGTAAACAAAACTTCCCATAAACACTATATTTTAGTATTTGTTTTCATTGAGAGGGGATATTAAGGGAAGGATTATTCAGGTACTTAGTGATGTCTAATTAGCTAACTGATTTGTTTTTACTCCTAGATGCCCTAATCCCTTGGACCCAGCATCGCAGCAGGCTGTTCTGTTTGATCCTCCACCACCCTCTCCACGGGCCCAGACCCGTCGCTTCACTGTCAGCACCTTTCAGTTCCTGCCGGATGGTGAGTTCAAGGACTCAGATGAGGAGGTAAGGTTGACAGAAGCCCTTCAGTTCTAGAAATAATGCTTTAACCACAATTTGACTTTGTTTTTTCTTCATGATTTATAAACATTTAACAGTAATGTTAATTTCATTTACATCTTTCAGAGATTTTTAGTCTTACATTTGACAAGAAACACACTCATAGGGAAAGCTCTGTCTTCATTTGTGCTTTTTCTCTTTGTGCAAAATCCCACTTTTCTCCTGCGGCATGGACTCATAGTCCATGAAACACTAAACCAGTGACAGCTGTATCTGTGAATCTCTTGTGTCAGCATTCATTACTTGAAGACGTGGAAAGGCCATTTTGTTGGCTGCATACTCTGGCCAATTCTCAATTTGCAACAGCTGTTTGTCATAGTACTCTGCACGCTCCAATACTGGACACTACATACAATCCTGCTGTACTTGTACCTCCTCCCAGATATACTTCATGTGTTCAACTGAAATCTGCTCACCCCAGGATGGGCCCTGTGTCGAGGGATGCTTTGGCCAGTGACAGTAAGAACAGCGAACACTCTGTCCTCATATTACCCTCCACACTCTTTTCAATTCTGGAAGATCACATGAAAACACCCATGAAAGAGTCCCATTACAACACTCTTGACTGCAGACAGCCTGAGAGCCAGCAGTGGCTGCAGTTCCACATGACAGAAGGACAATGATTTAGTAATGAGGAGTGTCCTGAATTATTTATCAAGACTGATCCATTTCCTGTTTTCCAGTTACACCATGGAAGAGGCTTCAAGTTGGTGTGGGAGATGATGATCTGGTATGCAGTAATGATGTGTTTAGCTCATGTTTAAACACAGAGAAGTTACATTTCAATGCTGACAATGACTTCTACTTTTCAGGCTTGACATCATCCCTTGAACCATCAATAAAAGTTCTTAAAAGAGGCTGAGCGTATGTTTTTGTTCCTAAACCCGCAGCCACAAAGTTTAACTGCAGGAAGTGGCACACCATCAAAATGTGGGAGGCAGCATTGTTTACAGGAACATTTGGCCCTTGTGGACTGGGCATCAGAGGTTTATGGCAATACAAGAATAACAGAGATAAGGTGGTTTTACATATAGCCGATGATCCATAGGACAGGGAAATGAGGTGCAGCACATCAGTACCGTTACTGCACATGTAATGAAGCTTCAGAATATTTCCTGCCGGCCCTGGCGTCGCAGTTACAACCAGATACAGTGGATTGTGGGTGCAGAGAATACAATGAGCTTCTATGTGACTATTATTTCTTGTATGATCTACAATATTCCTTTGCGCAAATAAAACAAACCTTGAGTTGTTATGAGGTAACTTGGTTTAAGCAAATATAGAAAATGAAACAAATCAGTTGAGCATTTCTAAGGTATTTATTCTATGTCAAACCTGAAGCACACAGAGCAAGACCTGCTAAATAGGCTCCTGTTATGACAATAAGTAATACTGGTACTTAGATTTTCTCTAAAAATGACCACCCAGAACAAGTGCAAACCATTCACCACAGAGTGCAGTAAACCTTGGCTTTTGGCTTGGCTGGGGCAAATTCCCACTGTTCAAATCCAACCAAGCTGTTTGTAATCCAATCAAGCACAGGGCAGCTTTATTTAATTTAAAGTTCAACCGATTAAGCAGAATGTAATGGTTTAAGATAAGCGTGGGGGATTTTAGTTCACATTTGAGACTGTTAATAGATGTTCAAAATGATCTGGCTCTGTCTAAAGCTAAAACTGCCTCCTAACGTCTCAGAAGCTCACAATTTATGACCACATTTCTAACCTTAAATGCCAAGGTTTTTTTTTTTGTCTTTTTCAGGCTAAGCAGCTGCAGAGACTCAGGAAATCACTGCTCTACAATAAGTACTTCAATACATATCCATTTTACATTTTCTTTTGTTGTTTTTTTTTTGTTTGTTTGTTTTTTTTTTTAGGTCAGACTTAAGCTGGACTGGTAGATTGCTTTATGTTGTTAGAGCAATATCTTCCCTTGTACATTTTGAAATGTTCTTGAGTATTTTTAAGCAACTTCATGGAGCCCTACATGCATGGCTTAGTTTCATTTTACTCCATTTTTTGTGATGAGTACATGTTAGCAGTTTTTTCAAAATCCTAAAATAATTCTTATCTTGGAAAATAAGCACCAATTTTCCCTTGACAGTGCTTTAATTTCACTGATTTCTGGATATTTAGAGAAATTAATTCAGAGCACAGGAAAACCAGCTATGTTATCTTGAAATATCAACATAACTGAGTAGAGATCTTAAGAAACTTCTCTGTACTATGATAAATCAGTAGAATATAATGTATGACCAGGCTGCAAAATTACATTTTCTCAAATTACTGTAGTTAAGTAGCTTTTATCTGTACCTGTACTTTTGTGCGGTTTTTTGAATCAGTAGTTTTACTTTAAGTATATTGTTGTGTCAATTACTGAGAAAAAAAATAGGCACTAAAAGCCAAAACAAGGAGGTCCAGGCTTTCTGCAGACATCATGATACTGGCCAGTAGATTGGCTTTAACAACACATGACAACACATGGGCAGAGTGTGAGAGAGTGATTCCAAATTTCACCCCAAA
Source organism: Cheilinus undulatus (assembly GCF_018320785.1). Classification (NCBI taxonomy): domain Eukaryota; kingdom Metazoa; phylum Chordata; class Actinopteri; order Labriformes; family Labridae; genus Cheilinus; species Cheilinus undulatus. The sequence continues at coordinate 29,907,807 of NC_054868.1, read as the reverse complement.
CAGAACTTCAATAGATTTACTTTTACTTCAGTAGAGGTGTCAGTGGGGTCTTAAAAAGAATTACAAGTTGACAAATTCATTGAGCAAAATTGAAGACTTTTAAAAAGCATTAAAAATCTTCAATGCAAGATTTTGATGTCTTAAATTTGCACCAACTGCAATGTAGAGCAGTATAAATTACATTTTAACTGGACAGTTGGAAAACTGATTATATTCTGTATTAGTTTAGAAAGCTGGTACGCTGGGAGAATTCAAAGCCCGTGCAGACTTGTGGAAATAAATTAAGAGTAATAGAATTCAGCTATAGTGAGCTAAAGCTTATCAGCTGCAACAAGAAAGTAATCAATGACACATCAGTGCTTAAAAATCTGAATTAAAGAATGTTGTACATATCCTGAAATGAGCATTAAGAAGTTTTAACTGCAATATAAAAACTGTAAGTAGGTGCCCTGAGTCTGTGGTATTACTTTATTTTGGCCAATTAAGTAAAAATGTAGACTTCCTATTTTCAGATTCCTTACAGTACCAAATCAAGGTCTTTTTTTGTTAGTCTAATCTCAAAATGCTCCAAGAAAGCTTAATTTGCATACTACGATAAGAAAATCCTAGTGTTCTCATGTCTGTGTTGTCTCAGTTTATCTTAAACCAGCTCAAAACATATGGGTCTTAAAATGTTTGTGGATGGTGTTAAAAAAAGTTTTAAAAGTTTATTTTATGTCAGTTTTTCTGTATAATAACCTGTTACTTCTACGTCAGTTTAACAAAAAGGTCCTAGATCTTTTTGGACAGAACTTATCAAAGGTTACTGAACAGTCTACTAAGGGAAGATATATATTTTTGGGGCTTTTACACCCTTTTATTGGATTGAATCAAAAACAGGGTTCAGAGACTGGGGAGAGACATCCAAGAAAGGAGCCACAGGCTGGACTTGAACCTGGGCCTGGGCCTAGATGGCCTAGTGGTTACCCTGCTTACATGGGGCGCCACTTAATGCCATCTGTGCCCCTATTTCAGAATGTAAATGTAAATGTACTTTATTTATATAGCTCTTTATAACACCCCACAGGTGACCAAAGTGCTTTACAAAAAATCAAATAGCATCAAAAACACAGCTCAAGACAAATCCATAAAGATAAAAACTTACACCATTTATAAATACAGACTAAAAGGATAAAACACTCACACGCGTATCGGGGGAGATTATTCCAGAGCCTGGGTGCAGCAACTGAAAAGGCTTGGTCACCCCAGTGTTTATATTTAGACCTGGGCACTTCCAACAAAAGTTGGTTGGATGACCTCAAAGCCCTGCCATGTTCCTGAACAATTATAATCTCAGATAAATAGGACGGAGCAAGGCCATTCAGAGCTTTAAAAACAAACATTAAACTTTAAAATCAATTCTAAAATGGACTGGAAGCCAATGAAGGGAAAAGAGAATGGGAATAATGTGCTCTCGTCTGGTTGTGTTTGTTAAAAGACGTGCAGCAGCATTTTGCACAAGTTGAAGGCGTCTGACTGAGGGTTTCTGTCAATTTTAACCAAAGTAACTGTAATTTACTCGATCTGTTACTTTAATTATGCTGAAAAGACAAATGCTCATTAAGAGTAAGCATAATTCATTTAAATGTATTTCTCAGGCCAGATTATAGAGTGCAAAGACATTGTAGTATGTACAACATAAAGTTAATGATGTAGAGGGGGAAGCCAACCCATATGATCCTCTACAAATCAGTGGGATGAGATTTCAAATAATCGTTTGCTTGTGTTTTAATTTGCTTCGGCAAATTGGCTTTGAAGTATTCTCCTCTCATGTTAGCCTTTGACCACTGGGTGTCATCCAAGCAATAAAAATGCCAGTGGAACATAAGGTTCTCCATGCTGCATGACTCACAGCTGGGCTTGTGTGTGAAGACCTTGGCCTGTGTGCTGGTTGTGTAATGAGTTAGGAATGAAATCTTAGTGTGGTGGACATTATGATAAGCCCACCCTTTGCTGTTCTGATATGGAATAAGACCACTGCAGAACAGCAGCGACTAATGTGGTTTTATCATAAAACTATTGTTGAATAATTCTTCAGTAGATATAAAAAAGCGAAAAGGCAGCATTTAGGTTAAAGATCTGGGTACAGTGAGAGCTCGGCTGTGTCTCTGGGCTATTAGACCCCCCCTCACTCTCCCCTCAGTGAAATGTATGGAGGCACTGCGGCATACTGCGTGTGTCTGCAGGCTGCATGGCTGCCTGGCTCAGCGTTCAAACGGAGAGCGGAAGATAGGAGGAGGGGAATGACTACACCAAGAGAGTAGGAGGAGGAGGAGGAGGGAGGTAGGGGAGGACAGTTTCCTTTCTGTAACACACACGCTACAAGATCACACCGGGAAAACGGAGAGAGGAAAGGAAATAATAGGCGAGAAAAAGAAAGAGAGGGAGAAGGAAGCACCGCAGCCTCCCGTTCGTCCGCTGCTTGTTGTTTTTTTAAAAGAGGGACAAAAAAATCGTCTTTTCTTTTAACGGAGACTTGCGGACTAACATGGGGGGAAGAGAGAGCTCCTGACGAGGATTGACTTTCAGTGAACCTCTGCTCTGTGGTCAAAAAACAGGCAGGAAAAAAAGGCGACAGGGAAGACATGTTGAGGGGCTTCTCGTCTTAAGGTTGCGGTAGGATGTTCATGTTGTGCTCTTAAATCAGGCGGAGAAGAGATTAAAACGAAGACAAATGGAAATTGGGCGGTAGACTACGTCCAGGAGCTATTGTTTTGATCGGTGTTTATTTAATTGGTTTGTTATGAACTGAAAAAACCGTAGGCCTCTTAAGCAGCCCTACAGTAAATAAATACACGATCAGCAGCAAGCGAGGGGGCTACATAGCCGGTAATTAGCCTGCTTACGTTTGAGGAGACATCTTTTTAAATGAGCCCCTGTGTTTTGTAGCTAAGCTAAATACGCTTTTATTAGCTGCATATTTTTAATACCAAAAGCAGTGTTTTGATTAATTTTCCAACCGCACAGGCAAAACATTTCTAGATACATTAACTCTTTAGGGGTTCGTGCAAAAGGCCCAATTGAAACACATTAAATTCAGCGTTATTAGTGTATTTTAACTGCTTATCATCCACACGCTGCTTTGTAGCACAAGGCTGCCTCAAGAGTAGCTCATCTCTACCGCCACTTCAGCTCAAAACAAGGGGACAAAAGAAGATTTTTAAATGTTAATGTCGACCGACGTTGCATCAATCATGCTGCCTGTGTCCCGGGGTCTCATGGACCGGGATAGAGAGCTGGACACCTTGGCCGGGGTGCATCCGAACGCAGGCGGCGCTCCAGCGGTCGTGCGGGGCATGAAGCGTGGAGACCCGGAGCCCGACGTTCAGACAGCGGCGGCCCTGGTGGACTCTACCGGGGCGGAGTGCAAGCGCCCCCGGATCGACGGCTCGGGGGGCATCGTCGAGGTTGGTCAGGTAAGGGGGGAGAAGGGGGGTGGGTTCTTTTGTCCTTATGCGTTAATGCAAGCAACCTGGTGCAAGGTAGCATTTTCACACATGTTGACAATATTTCAGTGGATTTATCTTACTGGTCCTCTGTGTTTTATTCGTGAAATTACTACAAAATATCACTGCAGATATATCCTACTGTAGAAGCAGAAGTTGCATCACAAGGCCCCCACAAAGGCCCACCTTAGCATCTGCTATTGACTGGCCATGATCAGTACTGCAAGAAATAGCAGCACATTTCACAGCTGTAGTAAATGAATCTACATGCTGCTGTAAGAGGGGACTGCAACAATGGGAATGTAATCCTTGGTGTTCACAGGGCTGTTTAACAGCTGTAGTATCACTGTGGCTGCTTCACTGCAGCCAAGCAGTTTCCATAAGGTTAAAGGAGGATATTTAGTAGTGTCATTGATATTTATCCATGCATCCTGTCCACCTGGTTACTATATTGCAGCTTGGACATCAAACAGGTTATGTGTTTCATGAATATCTGATACTCCCATACACAGTCCTAGTAGAGTGTCCCAGATGTAAACAAACTTGACCTTTGATATGCAAAATAAAACCTCCTTCACCATGTGGGATAAATGTGCAGGTAATATTTGGTTTGGATCAGGAACTGATGTTGGTGTTTACTTGTGTGATCTTTGTTGGGGGAGGGCGGACATGAAGGGGCGTTGGACTCAAACACAGACCTCCAGGTTTATTGGGGGGCAGCCCAAATGTAATCAGTCTAATTGCCTTGATGCTCAGGCCTCTGCTTTTATCAACACTAGGCCTGTATTATTTTGTGCCTGTGCCATCAGATGTGATGGACCCTCTTAACCTCTTTGTGTGTCAGTCAAATCAATTGTCTGTTTTCCCGTCAGTGATCCCAAATTGGTCAAATGATTCTTTACAGAGCATCACAGGAGAACAGGAGGATGCTCTGGACACCATTATGGTGTAATATGTAGTGTGAAGCACTCCATTGGAAGACAGGAAGCTATTTCCTCGCCATTGAGAGCACCAGTAATGGAGGTGAAGTGGCCTGTTTGCTCCTGTTTGGAAAACTAAATGGCTGGCTTTATGTCGTCATGTTGTCGGCGAGTGCTGACAGACAGGCTTAGGAAAGTAATGCACTTACAGAAACAGATGTGAGTGGAAGAGTGTTTGTGTGGGGGAGAAAGAGAAGTGCAGATCAATAGCTTCAGCCCCTAAAATGTATTGAACGTCAGCTGGCTGGACAGTCCGGAAATGAGAGTGGGAGAGATGCCCCCCCCCCCCGCCTCTCAGTTGGTGCAGGAACAGATTTGCCCTATCACTGGCAGTAAAGAGGCTTTGTTTCCAGCTAATGGGATCACGTCTCATACTGGAGGGGGCATTATAACCACACTGATCCTGAGATCCTTATCTAAGGCAGAGGGTTTATACAACACATGGGTGCACACACATCAGTTGGTATGAGGCAGATAGAGATTATGTTGGAGTTTGCTTCAACTAGGTGATTTTTTTATTAATCACAGATGAACAACAGATATTACCACCAAGTTTTTCCATATGTGATTAATTGTTTTAGTTATTTTTTGTGCCAAAGAGTTTCCAAGCCTGTCCTGTGTTGCAACCATTTCAAGCAAGTAAATGGGCACAAACGCAAGATTGACTCCAACCGAAGAGTAGAGTATATAGATTAAATTTCTAGGGATGAGAAAGTACTTGCATTTTAATCAACATAAAAAAATAGTCATAGAAGCTCCAGGCAAGTCATTCAGCTTCAGGGACAAAACTGAGGGCAATTTTCAAGAAGGTCACAAGTTAAAAAAAACCTTTAAAAAAATCTAAGATAAACAAATTTTTTTCCATTTTCTTCTGTTTCTGAGAAACAAAAACAACCACCTCTCAAAGCTCAGAGCTTGAATGAACCACTATGACATATTTTGTGCCACCTTTTAATGTTCTTTAATCAAATTTGGTTAAGTGATTTTCAATTTTACTGTTTTAAATCTGAGCTCTTGACTTTAAGGGATGTCTATGAAAATGTTTAAAAAGCACTTCTGTAAAACTAATCTCTAGAGGAGGGTAAATGATGGAAAGCATTACATTACTCTGCCTCACATATAGCACTTTTTGTCTCCTTTTATCCACCATTGATTTATAAAATAAAAACGTTTATTGCCTGCACTGTGGCAGGATTTGTACCCTGACCTTTAACTGCAGCCACACTAAGGGGTGTGGTTGTGGCAAAGAGCAATCCATTACACCTCTTTGGTTCAATAATGAGATCTTTCCCATTTGGCCATTGTGACACAGCTGTTTTTCTCATTAGGGTGTGATGTCACTGCAGTGTGTGGGTGGAAAGGCTCAAGTGTCAAATCAAATCTGCAAAGTTTTAGCAGAGCAGCAATGCATGTAGAAATCAACGCAATACATGAGTGAGTGCTCTGCTAACAAGGGTGAATAAAGCTCACTGAGCGCATCCAGCAGAGTTCAAATGTTCACTGCTGCTCAGAGAAATTAGCTGCTGACCTCTTGGGGCTGACACTCTGCTCATCCAATAGTATGGATTTTATATGAATGATAATTCACTCAACCAACCGGGGCTATCCCAATAAAACATTCAGTTTCTCAGGCAGCAGGGAAGTCCTCTGCATATTCAGGATGGCAGGAGTTTCATAACAGCGCCCGCCATCTCCAGACCTGGTTTTGGGAAATGTCGAGAGGAGGATGTCAGCTTGGATATCAATCCGTGGGCTGCTGAGCAGCCCATGTTTTGTTGCCACTGTGAGCAGGATCGGGGGCTCTCTCTCTAACCCAATAAGGTCTTGCCTGAGGTGACAGTGGCGAGGACAAATGACTTGACTTGGACATTAATGTTGGTGGATCACCCCTCTGTGCTTCCATCATAGAGTCCTGGCACTGAAATAGAACGAAAACGTCAGCACGTTGTGCTGCCAGTTCAGAATATTTGTTTAGTTTTTTTGATACATGTTTTTTTTGGGGGGGGGGGGTAAATCGCTGGCAGATGTTGTTCACTGAAAAATGTATTTGAGAGAAGCCTGGTGCGTGTTTCTGGTCTTCTGCTGAGGGGCAGATCTGACTCTTTACTTATGCTCACTTACTAATTGCATTTAAGTGATTTGTTACTCTTACTGTATTTCTCATGTTGATTTTAAAGAATTTAGATGAAGAAATTTACTTCACTTATCAAAACAATGCTCCAGGCTCTACAGAAATATGTGTAGGAGTGAAATTGGATCCTTAATCTCAGTGCTCATATTTGTTGTGCATATGCAGGCCTATGTAAAGGTATGGCCTCTATATTATATAAGGATGTATGATACTGGATGTTTGACTATTTCTAGTTGGGATGCACAGGATTAACAGCATGATATCCATGGTGGCAAATTTGCTGAAAAAATGAGGTATCATATCGGCAGATATAAACATTTCTGCAGATATTTACATATTATTTTTGAGCGATTATAACAGAATGGATAGTCACTATAACACAAAATAGACCATTTCTGCAGAAATCAAGACTATATTGATTATTCTGTTTAATGTTTAATTGTGTTGATCAATATGTAAGCCAGAATGCCCAATGCATTCAACCTTTTTTTCTAGACTTTCCAAAATAACTTTTTTAAATTAAAAAAATAACATGTTTGCCCTGTTGATTTATGAGTATTGGGGAATTAGGATGGACATTTATACAGTCCTCTAAAATCATTAAATGAAAATAATTTTCTTTAGCAACAACACTCTACAGACTATGTTGTAGCAGCTGCAAACACAGATCATGTTAAACTACATTAGTCCACATGTGTTTTTCATGATCACATTAAAATAATCCTCGCTAAAATGTCAAAAGAAACCTTAATGGCAGCCAAATTTCCTACCAAAAACAGGCACTAGCATTAGCCCCTGGAGTCCTGTACCAGCCTCTAGTTTCATTTGCATTATGTTACAACAAAATGATGTTGAGTTAATCATGATGAGCAGTTATGTCCTGCAGTAAATAATGAATTGCAAATGTTAATCTTTTCAATCAGATGTGAAATAAATTGGGAGATTAAAGTGACAGATTTATCTTGAGATGCAGATCAGCACGGCGGACATCAGTTTTGATGATGTTGCATGTGATTGGCTAGCTGATACTGCTGTATGATTGATTTTTATTCTGAGGCCTGAACTGCCGAGGCTGCATCCAAAATCCACTCTGACTGCAGCCAACAACTCCCTGAAAAAAGCATGTGTAGGTTTACTGTGGAAAGTCAGAGGGATGTGAAGTTCACGGAGAGAAAATAAACTGGAGATCATCTGGCTGACGGTTTGGAGGCTTAGCACATAAGTGCTCTGTGGATGAAATGGATTCACATCCTCCTGAGTGCTGTGCACTGAGGTAGGATGACTCTCTGAGCGCTGAAATGTAGTTCCTCCCCCACTCCTCCTCAACAGAGCCGCGGTCTCGAGGCACAGTAGGAATAGACTCAAGTCTTGTGACCAAATTAGACATCACACACACACCAAACAATCACACACCCACTACTACCTGTAGTGTACATAGGGCGAGTAGCACGGTTCATGAGGATTATTATTGCCTTGGGAAAAATGGCAGAAGTAGAAAGTCAGAGGTAAGCATCTTCCTCACCCTGTTCTTGTTTTCATTCAGATTTTATAATTGCAGGGTGAGTCCCTCCTTTACCCTCTTCTCAAACTTGCCCCCCCCCCCCCCGTGCCATCTGTTGACTTCAAGTCATTTTGTTACTTTCTCCTGATTGCTCCTCTTGTTTTATGAACCCCATCTCTCATGACACAACCACCGTTACAACCCCCTCCCCATTTGAGAATCAGCTGTGCGTCATTTGTCTCCAACAAAAGGGCCCTTAAAAGTGTCAAATTGGGCTTCCTTATTATGCATTAAGAATGCAAAAACCTTGTAGTTTTATGTGCTGTTGCACTGCAGCCTCCATGCAGCCCTCCCTCTCTCATTCCTCCCTGTTCCTTAAGGAAATTAAGCACATGACTCTGCTCATGTATGAGTCATTGTCTTCGCTCCCTCCATCTTTTTTCCCATTTTTCCCATCTCCTTGCAGTCCATTTCCTGTTGTATTTCCATCTCTGGTTCCGCCCCCTTTCCATCGCTATAATATCACATCCAGATGTGTTTTAACAACACCTCCCCCTCCTCTCTGAAACAGCAAGCGTCCCTTTATGTGTTTCTGTTTCCTCCTTTTTTAGTTTTGTTTAGATCTTTCTCTCCTAGGTTGTCTCCTAGCGAGTTTGGCCTCGCTGTAAAATGCAGTTTATACTTTATTCATGTTATTCAAGCCTCTAAGAGGTGATTCATTATTTAGAGCTTCTACCTCCCAAAGCCAGTTCACTAAGTACGTTTTTGGCTCTGAGATAAAATCACACAAACTGCATTTCTCCATCCTTCTTCTTCTCCCATTTCAAAGATGGAGCCTCTTGAATTTGGAAACATTGTGCTTAGTTTTGCTGAAACAGCCCCATGAGGTCCAGAGTTAACATGGCTACAGTATTAATCAGGCGAACTCAAGCTGTGAAGCGCGCAGAGCAAAGTGTTCCCCTTGGGGATGGAGCAGATGAGGGACATTGGTTCCACATGAAAGCGGGGGGAGGACAGAAAGTGGAGGGAGGAGTGGAGTTGTTTTCTAATCTGGTGATATGAAGCCAGAGAACAGCAATTCTGTTTCCCCTCTTCAAAGCGTGTTGTAATTGCTGTGAAAATCTCCCATTTTAATGGAATATATTAGCATAAAAGCTGGAACACAGTTTGTAACTCACTTATTTGCACTCATAACACTTTAGGCATGTAATTTGTGTTTGTCTCCAAACAGAAAGTGTTCCTCTTTTTCTGCCCCTTGTTAAATTGTAATGAGTCTGCAGATGTTTGATGTATCCCTCTTTGCTTTGCACAGCCAGAACATTAAGAATAATGTGTCGGAGATTTCATCAGGGGTGCCGTGTCACACCAGCGAGCTCCCTAACACTGCTGACCTATTTATGATTTAAGGGTGGTGGGTGTCACTCCGTTCTTTTCATCTCTGGCTCCTCGCATGATCTCACTCGCCCCCGTTATCACGTCCTTACGAGCAGACAAAAGATCTGCCGGGTGGAAAAACTCTTGGAGGAGATAGCAGGAGTGTGTCACTGCCAGAGGAGTTAATTTGATTAGGAGTCAGTTACACCCAAAGATCTGTAATGTCAAATACGGAGAGATCACAGGAGAGAGTGAATAAATGAATGACTAATAAAAATTACATCAAGCCGCTCGTCTTTGGCTTGTTCTGCTTTGAATATTATTGATCGCGTATTCAAAAATCTACTCTCATCTCTTGCAGAACAACGACCCGCTGACCCTTAGTTACCATGGCTACCCAACTCACAGTCAGGTAAGGACACAATTAAAACTAAAGCATGCAAAAATGTTTTCATCGCATTGCACCTTACTGGCTCATAATGTATGTCTCCCATCTGGATCCAGTTTCATATAACATGATCACGGCTCTTTAAACCACAAGGTGGTGATGTAGGTTATCATTTATCTTGTGTAGAAGAAGACATGCCTCTATAACCTCCACTCAGTCTCACTCACCCTCCCACTCCTTTTTGATATCCTCAAATAATCAGCAATCATGATGGAGCCTCTGAGTTCAACATGTTCATCTGAAGGCTGAACAACTCGTATATTCTTTTAACGTGCTGAAACACAAACCAGATTCAAAGGACAGCTTTGTGCGTGTGACTGTGTGCAAGGCTACAATCTGTTTACTTGTGTTTGTATTTGCCTGCTGATTGTGTTATTAGCCTGCTCAGTTTATGTGGTTAATCCTTAGATCATCCTCCCTTTATCCACTCATCCTCTCATGCTCTACCCATAATCCCCTCATACCTCGCTCTCTGTGACGCCCAGCAACCTCTGCTCACTTATCTACACAGTATCTGTCCTAAGCCCTCACTTGTATGCTCTTAATTGCCTCGGTCTGAAATATTTTTTCTCCATGACTGTGTTTTGTACTGTTAGAGGATATTGCAGAAGCCTCAAAGCCAATTAGCCAGTTTTCATTTCACTGAAAGATGATACAGCTTTGAAGCATTTCCTTCCTAATGATAATGTTCGAGGAATGAATCATCGAAGTTACTGCGTGAGAAATCCCTCGTTGGAATGTAAAGAAGTCAGCCAAGCGGTACTTGAGGGACTCTGAAGTGTGAACTGGCCTCTGACCAGGAGAGAAAAGGCAGGGAGGAAGACAACAATGCTGGGGCAGCGGAGACTCCCACAACACGGAGGTGCTAAACTGTCAGCAGCCGTGTGAGAATGATGTGATCAAAGGCTCCTAAAGGAAAAGCCCGGAGAGCTGCAGAGCTGATGTGTGAAGACAGAGACGAGCCCTTAGCTGACATGGAGGATGAACTTAAGAGAGGATTTATTTGTCTTGAGGGGAAATGCCGTCTTTATAATTCACTTTCTAACTTTCTCATAACCCTGCTGCCTTTAATATAGTCTGCAATAATTAGGGATGCGCCAGTTGTAAAAATAAGGGCTGATGCCAATACCAGTGCTTGAAATAACAATTTAGCTGATGACTGATACCGGTGCCGATGTTTTTCCTTACTTCTTTTGGTGGTAGACTCTAATAATGCCAACATTTCTCTCATGTTTGACCATGAAAACAGATCAGTTTGTCAAACAGGTCACATCTTTTGCCAAATTTTAAGTTACTTCTATAAATCAGCGTTTAAGTGTGCTAAATGCGATATCAGCCTATACAGATGTTTAAACTGATATATCTGTGCATCCTTAGAAATAATGGTGGTATTGATTTTTTTTATTGTTTAATGTCAAGCAATTAATTTATTAAAAACTACGCATGATTCAAAACATTAGCTAGCTATGTTTTTCCCATGAAGAAGATGAAACTAAGGCTTGCTAAGAATTAGGGATGCACAATATTATTGGGATGATATCTGTAATGGCAGATTTAAGCTTAAAATCTAAAATATCCATATCAGCAGAAATGAAAATTTCTGCCAAATTTACAATCAATATTTTGATAAAAATATCTGCCTATATTAGCTGTAATACTAACAAAAACTAACAAAAAAGTTAATGGAGTTTTAGGCTTGAGCAATATGCATAATTGATGTCTTTGAATTTATTCCACATCATTGGTTAAACTTTTAATTGCATTTCTAGGCCTGAAATTTGTTAATTAGTTCATCCTTAAATTTTAAATTGTGGGTTTCGAGGACTAAAGTTTTAGGTCTGAACAACATTTCAATATTTGTACTGGCTAAAGTTAATTTGTAAATTTCAGCATGTGGGAGATTGCCTAAATTCCAATATTGTGCCCAGTCCTAGTAGGGATGACTAGGGCTGGACACTTAATCCAAATTTGGATTAAATTGCATTATTGCCTGCTGCAATTTATAGAGTGCAGAAGGTGCAGTATTTCTTTAACCTAAAATGTGCATCAAAATACCACTTTGTATTTTTATTTTTTCCAGCCAGTCATTGTGCCCAACACATCATGCAGTCATTCAAGAGTTATTTCCTTATAACAGTTTACAAAACAATCCTGTATTCCTTTTTTGTGTGTTTTTCTCAATCAAAGTTAGAATGACATAAAAATGTTCACCGCTTTCAATGAAACAATTTGTACCAAATTTACCATACAAGTCAAATAATCACTATTAGATTTTCAAAATTGTTAAGTCTAAGTTTACTTTATCTAATATTATGTCGGTTATAATATCGAATGACTATTGCTTGTGTTTGTTGAAAAAACGTATAAAATGAGTATAAATGTATAAATTGCAACATTTGGGGGGAAAAATTCCCATTTGAAAAGTTTTCTGATATCAGTATGCTCCAAAAACTCTGAGAAAGATACGTTTATTTTTTTAATGGAGACTAAAACAAGACTAAAATGTTAGTGCTGACTGTTGGACATTCAAAATCTGTGGTATTTCTCCACTGCACATGTAGGGTATATCTGTATTTGATCAGTAGATTTTCAATCAGAGTACTGATAGTGTATGAATATGAGAATTTTACCCTTATATTCATTTTACATTTTGGTTGATTTGAGAAAATAGAGAAAATAGATACCTTGACTAAAATACGATGAGTTTTTATTGACTAAAACTGGACTCAAATGTTTTTGAGTTTTCATTGACATGAACTAATTAAGGTAGAATAAAAAGTAATCTAAAATAGTCTGAAGACTAAAACTAAGAAAAAAATTTAAATGGCTACCAGGATTAACACTGTTGGATATTGTGTTATTGTATGTAATTTATTTTGGCAAAGCTTCCTCTCTGGACCCTGTTGGTCAAATACAATAACAGCATTTTTTTTTTATCAGCGGATCTGTTAAGAATCAAGAACGATGAAAACCTCCTAAATTTAATATACAAGGAATATTAATTTTTATCACCAATAAGTTTAAAAGGATGTCTTAAATACATGTGTGGATTTTAAACCTTAAACTCTTACTACAGTCTTTTCATATGGACGTATTAGTATTGGAACAATGGCTCTCTTACTAACAGTATTGTTGGAGCCAAGCCATGCACAAGAGATTCACAGATGCATTCATTTATTGGCTGTCGTGCAAAAGATGAGTGCTGTGTGCACGCAGTGCCAGAAGACTTTCTTGGCTGTCGTCTTTTAAATTACGTGATATGATGAGTTCTTCTGATTTTTTGTTTTTAAAGAGATACATAGACTATTCTTGAGCTGTTTTTTTGATTGCAAATCTCTTTTCATGTCTTTTGTGCTTAATGGTTTTATTATTTAATGCGTCTGAGAAAAAAAAAGTATCTGCTAAATTGTCTGTTGTGCTCAAGTCTAGGAGCTAATTGTTTGTGGTTTTGGTGCCGAGCAGGTTGAAGATTTGTTAGAGCCTTTCACCTCAGATCAGCTGTCTTGGAACAGGCTTGATAGGAGCAGCACAGGTCATGCCTATGCTTTAAAACCAAAACAAAGAGCTAAAAGAGGCTAAAATTCTTTATACAACACACAAATTTGGCAGCACATTTATGTAACCAGGTGCATGTCTGAAAGGTGCTAGAGAGAGAGAGAGAGAGAGAGAGAGAAGAGTGTTCACTTTCTCTCCCAGTGGTGCGAGAAGCCCCAGTTAACTCACCTACATGGAGAAAGAGAGCATAAGAAAAGAGAGAGAGAGGGAATGCGACATGAGAGGGAAGCAGAGTGGGAGGGGAAAGTTTGCAGGTGTGACAGTAGAAGAGAAGTAGGAGGGGGGCTATCTGTATGAGAGAGGAGGAGGAGAACTAAAAAAGAAAGAGAAGAGATGAGCAGGCAAGGGCACAGCAGCATAACAGAAGGCTGGGGGTAGAAGGAGAGGAAGGAGCGAGTGGGAGAAGAAGAAAGAAAAGAGTGAGTGGGAGACAGAAAGAGGGAGATAGAGAGCAAGAGAGAGGGGGTAGTAAAGAAAGCAAGAGAGGGAGAGTGACAGGGACAGAGGCCAGTGCAGGAGGAGGAGGAGGAGGAAGAAGAGGTGGAAGTGGGGAGGAGGGTTAGGTGGGGAGGAGGGTGGGGGGTTTGCATGGCAGACAGAGCGAGCGGGGGCAGAGAGAGGGAGATTTTGAATCTGTGAGACAGACAAGAGAGACGGACTGGTGAGGTGACACAGGCTGGGAGAGAGGGAGAGAAAGCAAGGCAGCGTGAGAAGAGGAAAGGAGAGAGAGAGAGAGGGGAGAGGAGAGGAGAGAGGAGCAGCGACAGTTTCAGTTGTTGCACAGAATACGATGATGGGACTGTACTATCCTTCCCTGTTGTCGGTGAGTGTTTCTCTTTTCATATCTTTACATATCCTCCTCTGTGTACGCCGTGTCTCTTCGCTGAGCATTGGGCTGCGCTGCACACGGAACAGGCGTCAGAGCAGGAGCAGCACTGTCATCGAGCATGAAATGTTAATTAACTACTAACAGATGAGGACTCTACTTGACCCCCTTTACTAGAGTGGTCCAGTCAGGGCATTTCATACTCTCGTTAGACCTGGCCGCTGGTTTGCTGCGAGAGGATACAAACACAGAAAACTAGCGTAGTAGGCGTAGATGACAGCGAGATAAAGCCTTGCAGATTGTATCGCCACAATTATGCTCGGTTGTGGTAAAATGCATGAGCAGCAGTGTATTATTGTACGCCGTTGTTGTGGCATCTGTTCTCCTGCCCAGAGCTAAAAAGCGCACGCAATCTGAACATCAAGAGCTGCAACTGCCAGAAACTCCACTCTGCCATGTATTATGTATACTCAGAAGAGTCCATGTGAACATACAGTACAACATGTAAAGTCTGTAGGGCTGCATGTCGCTGTTAAAGTGTGCTGCTTCTGCAGTAAAGTCTTGAGAGATTTCAGAGTGGAAACAGTGAAGGATTAGGGGGAGGAGAGGTAAGTAAAACAAAAGTCTTTCTTCTTTATTGCCTCTGCAGCTGTCTCTGAACATCGCTCCAGCCTGTGAGCGAAAGGGACAGGTGTCCCCAGAACAGTTGTCTCTGTCTTTTTTTTTTTTTATTGCTGTCTTCTCTCTCTCTCTCTCTCTCTCTCCCCTCTGCATCTCTTCTATTCAGCTAACAACACCTCCTCACTGTAATTTCTGTGTCACACATTTCACAGACACACACACAAGCTCAAGCACACAGTGGGCTGCAAAGTTGGTGCATGAAGTGTCACGTTCATATCATTTCATTCGATGTGAGTCAGGCGTTGTGTGTTCGTTCCTGCCTTTGCTTGCGTGTGCTTCTCTTTCAGATGTACCTTGGATTCCTGCTCTCTTTACTGTTTGACCTCTTTTCTCCCTCCTCTTGCTCTCCCTGGGGCCCTGGCAGCTGTTATCTCAATGTTTTCCTCCAAGAGCCCCTGGAAGAGGGGGATGGGGTTTGAAAATAGAGAGAATGGAGCGGGAGAATAGAAAATTGATTTTTAAGGTGACGGGATACCCTCTGGCAGTTAAGCAGGGAAGCCCGTGGACAAGGGAGCATGCAAAGACAGACAAAACAGGAAAGACAGAGCCACACTGTGATTTGACAATATTGTAGGTCAACTAGAGAGAGCTAGTTTGTTCTGTGACGCAATTTCAGACTGTAGAGCTGACTTTGCAGTTACGGTTGTGTGTGGAACTATTCAGTTAGATTTCTGCTGCTGCTGTCTGCTATTATTTTTCATCCCTTCCTGCGAGAAGTTTAAGTAGCATATCATGTGCAAAAGACAGAAATATTTTCTCAAGCCCCACCTAAGTGTGTGCCCTAAGGCGAGGGAGAGACGCCTACCTGCTGCAAAACTATACACACTTGCACAACACATACACATCGCCACGCTTACATAAAAATGAAAATGGGCCGTGAGGTTTCACCAGCCGCCTCCACCTCCCACCCTTTCCCAAATCTTGTTATTGATTCTTTGCCGGGTTAACAATGCTGGTCGTTAAATGATCCCAATGAGACGTGTTGCCGTGGCAACTTGCATGAGTCATTCATTTTGTGCAGATTGTTAGATGGTTTGAGGCGCGAGGAAACCACCGACGGGAGAGCCATGTGAGGTTGACACCTTTTACCACTAAAAAAGAGTGAGAGAGGATTCTGAAATGACCCACAGCTCAGGTTGTATTAGCAGTTATGCCTTTTAGCAGCTATTTGCATCTCTAATGAGTCACTGTGAGGCATCTGTGTGCCTTTTTTTTAAACCAACCTGCCTTTGAAATGGATAGGGGTTGCCCTTGCTGACTCTGTGCATGATGCGGTTGACGGTGACAACATGCTGCTGCAGCTTGCTTGTGTGCATTTTTAAAGGCTCACGCTGGACAGCCAGATGTATGTTTGCTTTATTACCTGAGCTCCAAACAAGACTAACTTGTTCATGGTCATAACTAATATACCGGAGGAGGTGTGTCAATATTGGGTAAACACATGTCTTTATGTGAGTTTGTGTGTTCACCTGCGCATGTTTGTCCTGCTGTCTTTGTGCGTTTAATGTGGAATAAATGTGGACAATAATGTCATCATGCTTTTGTTTTGGAGTGTTTACATTTCATAAAGATGCTGCAGAGAAGCAGGGCGGACTATTGTCACAGCAAGACGAGAGATGACAGGGGAAGCCAGTGCTCATGTTTGTGTCTCTGCACGCATGTATGATGAAGAGGAGTCTCCCAGAAATACCGTGCGAGGAAGAGGAACCATCCATGAGACCCTACAAGGAAAAGGATGGGGGTGTTATGGGAGGGGTTTGTTTGACAAGCAGACATGTTACCCTATAAGGAGATGGAGAAGAGTGGTGGAGGAGGGGCCCAGGCATCGCTGATATCCTGTTGCTATGAAGCAAATGGGCTTGATCGACACGCGTGGGGGTGGGACATGTGCGAGGGTCCCGTCTGGATTTTATGAAGCGTAAAGAAGCAAAGCAGTCAGCAGAGAGAGTGGGAGGAAAGGGAGAACAGCAGCAAGAGGAGCATGGAGGAAGAGCAAGAGGGGGAGGAGGAAGAGTGATGGAGAAGGAGGAGGGGTTGACGTGGGATGGAATAATTTAACAAGAGGGTGTCTCCTGGCTCATAAGTATGCCACAGACACTGCGTGAACGCTTCTCCAGCTGTTTTTCTGCTTGGGTAACATCAGCATGGAGTCAAAAGCCAAAATCAGAGCTGAAAACAACTTGCTCATTGAAAGTTGTTATTCTGCATAAATGTGAGCAACTGCTTTTGGCATAAATCACATTCTTCATCAGCAAGATTTTTGAAGTAGGCTATGGCTCAGAGCCAGATAAAGTAAGATACTGAAATGCCATTATTCATGTGAAATGACCCAGTGTTGCCCTAGTTAGCTCTTAGCCATCTTCATCTCCTCTCTCCTCCTCCTCCTCCTCCTCATCCCCTCCTGTAGCGTAGTGAGACTGCTGCAGACGAGCACATTTTATAACATGCCTCCTCAGACACACTTGCTGCTGCTAACTGACCCGAAAGAAAGGCAGCTACAGCTACTGCTCTGAGTCACTGGCTCTGCCTGGCCAACGCATACACTTACACAACCCCTTAATGCTTAACGCCTTAACGCCAGGGGAGCGGAAGCACAAACACACACGCTTACATGCACACAATGTGTACACAACAAAACATACACAGACCTGAGTGCTGGCATAAAACAGAGCCGTCCCTCTTTGTCTGCGTTTCTCTTACACTGCAATCTTTCAGTGTGAGCTTTTACCTCATTGAAAAGCACAAAGGCCACTCGCAGTGAGCGAAAAGCCCATAACTTGATGATTTGAGAGGAGGGGGGTGCACAGAAAGGCTCGTACTATTTTTCATATTCCAGGCTCTCAGGTAGAAGGAGCGCTGTTGAGATGAAGCTAAAGTAGATCTCCTCTGAAAAGGCCAATCGACGAGCACAAATACAAGGTTGTTTTTGGCCCGTACTCCATTTCTATTTTGGTCTGGCAGAAGGAGCAGCAACAGCCGGGGTTGTCCATTCCCCTGCTAGGCTGTAGTCTGTTGCTTAGCCTTAACAATGAGGGGGAGGTTATGACTGACGGAGATAAAATCTGATCAGGGGTATATACCATAGAAGCTGTATTCAATGTTGCAGCCAGGATATCACAATATCGAGTCCAGAGTGTGTGGTATTGACATCTAAGTCACTATCATTTTGTCTGTTGCATCACAACCTGTCAAGTCCAAGACTGACTCATCTGTGGTTGAGTGAGTTGTGTCATGAGTCATCGATGTTGGGACTTGAGTGCGACAACACTGGAGCAATGATGAACATTTTCATACAGAGTAGGAGGGAGCATTCTTTTTGTTTTGGTTGGTCCTCTCAGTATCTCTTCTTGGTTGTTATCGCAGGGGAATACCTCACTAACTTGCCCTTAACGCTTTTCCATCCTTAGGGTAAGGGTTTTTTTTTTTTTATTTTGCCTAATCCAAGTTGTCTATCAGTGAAAAGCAGCTCAATTTAAATGCCACAAGTCACATTTCCTTTAGATTGTAAACAGGGCTGATGGCACTGCAATGGCCAGCTTTACACCCTGACTTTAACTCAGGGCCTCTTGGATCAGTTATGAAGCTTTCTAATCAGATAAAAAACACACTGTGTATAAACCTACTTTACTTGAGCATTATCCACCCACTTGGACACAGCTGTCCTTTAAGGTAAATACTAGAGTCATCATGCTAACATGCTCCACTGACAAAGCTAACATGATCATGTTCAGCAGGTACAATGTTTGCCGTCTTTCTTTATAAAGGCCTGCCTGCTGTTTTGTAAACATTTGTTAATCTGTATTTTATGCAGAGAACAGCTGAGGATGATGGGAATGTTATTAAGGTTTCTGACCAGAAAAATAAATAGCAGATATCTATGTTGCTGTTTTTACTGGTTGTTTAGATAAGTCATTCGGCATCCATCTGAAGGGGACTACTCGGAGTGGAAAGTTAAGGATTATGTAACACTTCAGTTTAGGGTAACCACTAATTAGCTGCTCATTAGCATGCTAAATGGTAACATACTATAGTGATTAATTGTCATTATTAAGAACTAATTAGTACCTAAGAGTTTTCCCTTAATATCCTCCTTATTACTGAATATTAAAAGCAAACTAGGAAGTTATTTCATATTTATTATGATCCTAAAATGCTTTGCTTACTATGGCCCCTGTAAGATAGTAGGACCACAGGAAAGGATGTTCTCTCTTAATTACTCTGAATAAATATGGTCTAGTCTCATGAAACAAACATAAGATTTCTTTTTTTTTTTTGCCATGTCCAAATATCTCCCAATTATATCTCTGTCATTTAGAATATGTAACCCAAACTAAAGTGAGTTTCTGATGTGTCAGATGGATAAAACTGTCTTTTTAAGTCTACCTTTGTAGCAGAGGTTCCCAACCTTTTTACCTTAGGCCCTCCCAATTTGTATCAAGAGAAGCTTAGCACCCCCAGGGCCACTTGGAAAAACTAAACCTCAATCTAACTGTTTTAAACTGATCATTTTTCTAGTTATGATAATAGAATATGATATGAATATCTAATTTTGACTACATCATAGCAGACAGAGAATTGTACCCTAAATATTTTGAGTAACAGAGGCATTATTAGGAGTATTTGGACATAAGTAAGAATAGAATTTTTAGGTCTGTTTCATGAGAATAGCCCATCAGAGTAATTAAGGGAGAAGAGCTATTCATGGTGCTACTATCTTACAAGAGCCCTACTAAGAAAAGCATAATAAGATCATAATTAATGTGAAACAGCCTTCTAGTTTGCTATTAACATGCAGTAATTAGGAGGTTCTTATTATGCTCTTGCAGAATAAAGTACTAATAAGCTCTTAATAATGACTAATATGCACTTATGCTACTTAATAGCATGCTAATGAGAAGCTAATTAATGGTGAGCATGGTAACCAAAATTCACCAGTATATCTTTAGAACAGTGATACTCAATGTGTGGCTCATAAGCCACATGTGGCTCTTCTGTGATAATTTGTGGCTCGTTTATGTCTCAATTTAAAATATTAGTCCCCCAGAAAAACCTTAAAAAATGGAAACTTTGACCTCAGAGATTATCCATTGCAAGTCAGAGTAATCAGTTTGTTTCCCACAATTACACAGTTGGCATTAATTGTCAACCTTTATTTTTTGTCTGTATATTTCCATTGCCCTTATTTGCAATATTTTGGCACTTTTAATCTATTTTCATTGCTTTAAGCTTTCTATTTCCACTTCTTTTGCCACTTTTACCCCATATTTGCCACTTTTTCACCATTTTTTTGCCTCTTTCACCCTGCTTTTTCTCTTTTTTTGCCATGTTCTGCCTGTTGAAGCTGCTTTTTGCCATTAAACACCACTCTTTTCCCCATTTTTGCCACTCTGCTTTTTGCCAATTTTTCCTACCTTTTTGCCTGTTGATCACTTTTACACTCATTTTTGCCACCTGTAACTAATTTTTTTTTTAACACCTAATCCTTTTTTTCGTCAATTGTTCTCCCCATTTTTTCACTTTTTACCCAGTTTATGCCTTTTATGCCTACTTTGCCCCTTTTCACCAATTTTTGCCCATTTTTTGCTGGTTTTTAAACATTTTTTGCCATCTTTATCCTATTTTCAATGCCACTTCAACCAATTTTTGCAATGTGAAAATGCAAAGGCATTTTTAAATAATTTGACTCTTTGGTTGAGCAGGGTTGAGTAATGCTGCTTTAAAGTATATGATGCTGCTTTGCCTTGTGTGCTCATCCAGTCACCTTCTACTTGAAGTTACCTTTGAATTAAATCTCAGGAACAACCACTGAACAAGAAGCTTAAAAACCTCTCTCTGTTGTTTTTTATGAAACTGGAGTGGCCGTTACTTCATCCATAGACCATGCTGCTATTGTGCAGCTTAAAGCTGAGACTTGCCTTACAATAAGTGTCTCCTCAGTGCTGCAAAATGTCAATGATGTATCGCCCCCTTTTTGCTTTCTCTGTCTCATCATCCGACCCAGCTCTAATGATCAACTTTCCCTTTCTAGTATGCCAGCAGGGGGTCTAGTTTCTCTATTCGCAGCTGTCATCCAGGTTAGCTCATCCCAGGTGACCCAGAATGACTTGCTCCACCCGCTATCAATTTTTCCTCCTCCTATGAAGTTAATCTAAAGAGCTGGGCTGATGCAAGAGGAAGCCATCCAGTTTGTCATTAAGCATTTAATGTATTTTGTCTCCTGCAGTTAAAAGCCTGGGTTAAACTGACTAATTTCCCTGTTTTTGCTCTCATTTTCTTTCTTTCTAAGTCTAATATATTCTGGACGTCTTAGCAGAGGGTTTCAGCTCATGTTCACATTCTTACAATCAGTGATGTTACAGCATGGATCTTTTTTTGACTTTTACAACAGAGAGCAGCCTCCCATAATTTCTTTACTATTTAAGCTCCTGCTTCTGAATTAGAGCATGAAATAACTACGTTTATAAAGGGATGTATAGTTCCATGGTGGTAATGAAATCCTCACAGAGTGGGATGACTGTAATAGTATGCTATAATAATTAGCGAATTGAAAACTAAGGTAGCAGAAGAAGGGTCGTGCTACAGCATGAAAAGGGAAGCAAAAATATGAGGGATGTTATCACTTAGTGAAATCTTAATTTGGATCCTTGTGGACAAGATTGAAAGAGGTTCATACAGCTGCAGGGTTTAGAGGAGCGGATACAGCTGCTGTTTGAAAAGTTAAACTTGGACTCCATGGTCACTAATCTGGGGTTGTATTACTGGAGTGCTGGAAAAAAAAGAGAGAAAATGATTTCTCTTTACATGGCACGAGAGCATAGGAAGCTTTTGAGGGGATTAAGCACAAGAAGAGGAAGAATAGTTTGTTACCAGGTTTACAGTGTTGCAGTGAGATTAATCATAAACGCATATTTACTGTGAGCTGTGAGGGTGAGCAGGCCGTGAGATAACAGGATTACTGGTTGTGATCACCCTGCTGTGATTACCATAGTGTTACAGTTATAAAACGTGGACTTCAAAGCATTTCTCCGGCATTCGATGCGGTTTTTGCTGCTCTTTCACCAGCATGATAATGTGCTCAAGACGCCAGATGATGACAGATGTTTATGATTAACCAATTTAAGCTGCTGGCTGACAATTGGTCAAAACTGAAAGAAAGTAATAAACATACAGTGTATTTCATGATATATATAATTTATAAGGGATTGCTATTTACAGTGCATTCAGAAAGTATTCAGAACCTTTTTTAGTCTTTTCAGTTTTGTTTTGTTTTTTGAATTATGGAGGTCACTGTTTTGTTGGGAACCTTTGGTGCAACATAATTTTTTTGTAACTTTCCCCAGATATGTTCCCTGCAACAATCCTGTCTCTGAGCTCTGCAGGAAGTTCCTTTGACCTCATGGCTTGGTTTTTGGTTTGATGTGCATTGTCAGCTTTCAGGCCTTCTATAGAGAGTTGTGTGCCTTTCCAAATAAAGTTCAATCAATTTACTTAACCTCAGGCAAACTCCAAACAAGGTGAAGAAACATCTCAGCGAGGATTAAGAGAATGGGCAGCACCTAAGCTAAAATACAAGTGTTGTTGCAAAGGGTCTGGATACTTATGTCAGTGTGATATTTCATTTTTTTATTTTTAATTAATTTGCAAAAAATTATAAAATTCTGATTTCACTTTGTCATGATAGGGTACTGGGTGTACATTAATGAGAAAAAAAGGATTTTTTTTTTCAACTTGAGCATCAGGCTGCAACATAAGAAAAAGAAAAAAGTGGAGGAGGTTTGAATTCTCTCTGAATGTACTTTGTATCTTATAACAATTATGAAGAAAGGATCAATATACTATATATCTAAAGTGATCCGTGATCTGTACTGAATCGAATATTCAGGAGGAAACATGCTAATCTAATTTAGCCTCTAAAGCACATTTTTATTTTTCCAGTGGAGGTCTGCTGAAATATATTCAACCTCTTCCTGTAAAAACCTCAATGATTTGTTGTGTTCATACTTCACGTGTGTAATATAATACAGGAAATATTTTGTGTTTACCAGTTAAGCACTTGTGTTATTTACAAAACAAAGTTTCCCTCCCGCCGTGTAGTCAGCGCAGGCCTGCCGTAGCTGCTCTCATGTCACAGTATCGATGTGATCCGTGTCGACCGTGTGCAACCTCTGGTTTGTCACCGAGGCGAGGGGCTGGCTACCGTGTCACAGGTGTGACGCTGAGAAAGGTCAAAAGCTGAGAGACAGATGGCGTGTACACACACACTCACACAAATAGGTGCACACACGCTCATACAAGCACAGCCTCCCACACACTTTTAACACTCCCAAAGGGACAGAGATCTATTGTGCAACTCAGATGGGCATCATTGCAGCTTGTCACATACACACAGAAAGTCAGTGCAGCCAGGCAGATGTCATTTAAGCATCAGATCTCTTTGTTCATTTTTTTTCCTTTAATTCTGCCACTAATCCTCAACTGCTAATGGCTGAGATGATTTATGATAACTCTGATGAGGACAATTAATATGACCCTGCCTGGAAGTAGAGGAAGGAGACACAGTAAAAAAAAAATGTTTAGTCATATGTTTATGTTTATATAATTGGCCAGGACTGTTATTTAAGCTTATTTACATATATTTGCATTTGACTTAACAACATTTGCTCTTTCAAAATTTATTCTATTATTTATTTATGTTTATAATCATCATTTAGTGTAGAGAGAGAGCATTTAATAACAGACTTTCAACAAGTAATGATATTACATTTCTTGCTTTTCAGTGCAGGGAAGTAAGTTAATTCTGTTATGTGAGTGAAGACTTTTTATTTTTGTCTTCATTGAAGCCCACAGCATTTATTGTCAATTTCCTTTTATGCACTATAAATAAAGGCAGTTTGCATTGTCTCAGGATTTGGTTTATAGCTGCACATTTCTGCAAGTTTCATTTAACAGATAACCTAAGAAGTATTTAAAGAAAATATATACCAAATACATGGTAGTCGATGAGATAACATGGAGGGGATACCTCTGGGGTACTGGAGATCACGGTTCAGCCCTCTGGAGGTGTTATGGGACAAATATGTATTCTATGCAATCTGCCAAACCTGGGGTCACTGCTTTCTACAGCTGAGAGACAGAAGAGATGCAAATGCGGGAGTAATATCGTGGATTTTAAATTTACTTTTAGTCATCAAAGATCTATTTTTGGCTAGTTGTCTAGTCTTTCTCATGGAAAAAAGGCTGTCAACAAACATTTTCAGTCCTGGTTTTAGTTGACAAAATTAACACCATCTCTTCAATCAGTACTTAGTGTAGTAGTGTCAACCCCAGTGATGGGCATCATGACAACCTCAGAAATATAAAGCTAAAATATCTCAATCACTTTCTTGTGCATATTGCTCTGGTGCCCTCTGTTGGCACTAAGATGCAATAACATTCCAGTCTCTTCAGAACACATGGGAAGTCCCTGAATTATGACAATGTAGGATTTTATTGAAAATCTTCATATATTTTTGTTTTTTTATGGCACCATTTTTGAACCAGTACACCTAAGAAGTTTTCTGAGCAGCATCAAGGACAATTGGAGTCACAGTGTGTTGTGCAAATCAACACAGACAGACATGCTGCCATTTAATAGTAGTAAGATGTTTATTTAGTTTGTATGATAAAGCATCTGTTAAAATGAGATCTAGCCCATGTACAAATGTGTTTGACCCTTGGTCTATAGTCTGTAAACACCAAAGATAAGGATGCAATACATCTATTTTTTCTTGTTGACAGATCTTTCATGCTAAATTGTAATTTTGTTAGCTATGTTAGCTCCCCTACTTGGAAATTAGTTCTGTACATTCGTGGCGGTGAACAACAACACCTTTACATATCCCTTCCTCTTCCACACATGTTTTCATCAGGTCAAAATGTTTGTTTAACCTGTCAAAATAATTATTTTGAGCCCCTGCTTTGAGTTTTCCAGTTATCTACTATTCTGTTGGCAAGCAAACAGCTCAAATGCAAAGCTTGCATTATATCTGCTCACTTATCTTGTTAGTCCCTTCATTGTGTGTATTTCACTATGCTAACATTAGTGTTTAGCCTAAAGCACCCTTGTGCCCAGGGGCCACCTCACAGATCACAAATATGCAATGATGCTGTCAATAAACTAAACCAAAAGATTTTCTCAGCACATTGCAGTCTTGAATTGATTGGCTGTGCTGTGGGGTTATAAAAAGATCAGAGAGAGAGAGTGAGGCAGTGACTGTGGGTTTATCTTTGACAGCTACAGATCAGTCAGACCATTCCTCTCCTATCAGTCATCACCTTTTGTCATCCATTCCCCCTCTTCTCTCATCCTCGCTGTCTCCCTCTCCTCACTAGCCACTACCATTTAAGGTATCCATGCCCCTCTACCAACAGGCAGGAATGTATGCGTGTTGTGTTATTGCTTGTGTTGTATTTGTGTCTCATATTGTGATTTTTTTTTTTTTTTTTTTTTTTTTTTTTTTTTTTTGTGGGTGCGTGTTCTCTATCCTCCCACGCATTCTGGTGTTGGTTTAACATTTGGTTATTTTCATGGGGTAATAATGTGCACTAAATACTTGGGCAGGCTTCCTTACTAACAGTTGGTCTTTGTGTGAGCGTTTAGGTGTGTGGGTGTTTTGCGTGTCAAAGGTGATTTGTGTGCAGAGGCGTTTGTGAGTGTATGTGCAGGCGTTAGACACTCACCATTGTACAACTCTCTGAGCATGGAGGCAGCTGACCCTCAATAATAGATGTGGCTTTGGTGAATATTTAATGGGCGGGGGGATACATGCATGCATACACACTCACTCACAGGGAGATGGAAATATAATATCCATACTTGTATGACTTTTCACTGGAGCTCTCGGGAAAGTGGTCTCTGTGTTGTTGGGTGATGCTCTTGGTAAAAGATACTGTGGAAGATCGCCAGCTGGTTACTTTAGCTCTCCCTCCCTCCTCATCTTCTTCTCTCTCTCTTCCAACAACAGGGCTCTCAGGATAGTGCTGGCGGTCAGGAGGGACTTGTACCACCACCTTTCTCTGCGTTCCCTCCACCTCCACCGCCACCCCCCCAGAACGGCTTGGCCCTGGATTACGGGGGCAGCTTGTACGCAGCGGGGGCCGTGCAGGGGCCCGTAGAAGCCGGTGGAGCAGCGAACAGTGCCGCCAACGCTGCCAACAGCCTCAATGCTCAAGTGAGTGCCAGCCCCGTCCTCTGTGTGCATCCCACATCAGGTCTTTGCCTCGAGAGGGCGCAGAGAGCCAGAGTGCAGAGGAATATGTGTTGTAGATCAAAATATAGTACGCCGCTTGGCTGCCACAATCTGACTCTCTCTCGCAATACTAACTCTATATCACATACAGACTCACTGTATGACAAATAAAGATTAGAAATAAAGAATATTTTATGGTTTTCCTTTAATAACGATACATAAACCTCTCCGATTCAAACTGAGTCAAACCTTTCATTGTTTTTGTACAAAACTGATCTTTAAAGATCAGTCATTTTAGCTGTGGCACTCCCTATTTTTAAAGTAAAATATGCAGTTGAAGGTAGACATTGTGTCCAGAGGTGTCCTCCATCTTTGCCAGAGGTTTATGTTCTCTAAAACTTTTGGTGAGGCCATGTCTGCTGTTCAAATTGTAGAAGAAAGAAGGCAAATAGACGTCATCAGTGAAGTCAGTGTTGTTACAGAAAGTGTTCATACCTCTTCACTTTTTTAATTTTGTTATTGGCAGCCTTATGCTACTTTTAAAAATATACATTTCTCATAAATCTACACTCAGTCCCCCATAATCATAAAGTGAAAACAGAACTTGCAGATTAATTGAGAATAAGAAATTGAAAGATCACATTGACATGAGTATTCAGATCCTTAGCAAATCACTTGAAATGTAGCTCAGGTTCCTCCCATTTCTTTGCTGCGATGGTTCTACACCTTGATGGGTGTCGGCCTGAGGTTAAGTTGGTTTGGACATGATTTGGAAAGGCACACTCCTCTCTATAGAAGACCTGAAAGCTGAGACTGGACATCATAGCAAAAACCAAGCCATGAGGTCAAAGGAGCTGCCTGTAAGGCTCAGAGACAGGATTGTTGCAGGTACAGATCTGGGAAAGGCTACAAAAACTGATGTTGCACTGGAGGTTTGCAACAGCACAGTCATCTCTGTAATTCTCAAATGGAAGAAATTTGGCACAACCAGTTCTCTTCGTGTGTGGAGATGGGACAAAGATCCTGAAGGACAAACATCACTGTATCCATTCACTGATATGGTCCTACAACAGAGTGGCTTGGCGGAAGCCTCTACTCAGTGCAAAACACACGAAAGCCATCTTGATTCAGAGATATGGAAGGAACCTGAGCTAAATTTCAAGTGTTTTTGCAAAAGGTCTGACTTAACTAGTCTAGCTTCAGCTAGCTTAAAGCTTGAGGCAAATAATTTTACCCAATGCAAGAGCATGCTCTGCACATCTGGCACATGTCTTTTTGCTGCAGTTAACACTACTACACTACAACCTTAAAGCTAATGGCAAGCTTACCCACTCTGAGTGTGAGTGATATTAATTTGTTTACTAAAATGTTCTGAAATTGGCAAATGTTTCTTTAGAGGTTTCCTAAATGTAAAAAGGTGAGAGATGGGTACACAGAATTATGTAATGAATTATGTAATACCAGGATTTTAAGTTGTCTGAGAAAAATACTTTAAAATGTTTATAATTTATTACATTGCACCACTTAAGCTAACATTAAGCTAGCAGTATAACAACCCTCAGCGGCAAGGATTTCCAGTTCTTAAACTTCAGGAAACCAAAATTGAACAATTTGAACTGGTGAACGTCTCTTCAAGGAAAGAGTGGTGACTGTATGAGTCTTAGAGTAGTACAAATACTCACCTGCCACCCCTCACAGTTAATATTAAGCTATCAGCAAAACAGGACTTAAAACAAGTGTTTGTATATTCTCACATTTCTACATGCTTCATCTAAATCATGTGAAACATTTAGAGGCTTTAAAACTGTTTGATGCTGTTTAAATGCACTTTTGGGTAAATGTAGTTAAATCTGGAGTTTATGCTATCTAGTAACTTTGTGCACAATGCAAAATATGTCTGCTCACATGTACTTGTCTAATTTTTCAATCAAATGTATTTCTTCGTATTTCTTTCTTATTTTAAGCCTCAAGTCCATCTAAATGTTTTATTCCAAGATTTAGAAAGTGAAAGTAGGAATTGCTTTTAATTTGTACTTGTCGAGTGTGTCTTGATATTAAATGTCCTTTCAGCAAGTTAAACAAGATGATTCAGCTCTGTCTGGTGTACAGAGAAATCTTGCATGGCTTTCATTTTTGACAATGCCCAACATACTAGTATACTATTAATTTTTCTTTGCTTGGGTTTTAGAAAGGTCTGAAAAGTCTGAAAGCATAAAAGTGTGTAGGATCCCTGTAAACAATTATCGTGTGTGGAATTTTCTAGATTCAATATTTATTATTATTTTCAATCAAAAATGTTTAATCAGTCAATTTTGGAGATACTGCCTGACAGATAATGAAAGTAATCATTAGTTCCAGGTGTAATCCAACATTTTAAAACACGGAGACAAAAAAGAGCTCATTGTGATTCTTGTTTTGTTGCACCACTTTTTTAGTATTCTTCATATTTCTCCCCCTGTCCGTCCATCCCAGCAGACAGATGGGTCCTCCCAGATTGACGGTCAGTCAGGTGTTGGTTCAGGTGGAGGAGGAGGTGGAGGGACTGTTGGGGATGATTCAGACAGCAAGGTGACCCCAAAACGTCTCCACGTGTCCAACATCCCTTTCCGTTTCCGGGACCCGGATCTACGGCAGATGTTTGGGGTATGTAGACGTCTTTTTACTTGTCCTCATCATATAACAACAAACCAGAGAAGTTACCATGGATTAAAAACACAGGGTAAAAAAGAAACAGTGACTCATGGGGGAAATCTAGTTGTGTCAGCGCTGTGACTTGAGATTTCCTTGGGCTTGTTATTTCCTTATCCGAAATGGTGATATAAAGTAAGATGTCATACCAGTTTCAGCTAAAAAAAAAAAAAAAAAAAAAAAAGCTTTTATGCCGTTTAACTAAAAGACTTGTAATTCTACAGGAAAGATACTGAAAAAGTCTTTTGAAAGCTGGCCTTGTGCCTGGCTTTTTGTAAGAGGAATGTCTTTTAAATGTGGTGCAGAGAAAAGAGCAGAGGGGAGGGAGATATGGTGGAAGGAAAGACTAGCAGAGCTGGATCAGTGCCAGTTGGTCATGGTTGAACAGTGCTGACACCCTGTGGCAAGATGCAGCACATGGGTTTCTTACACATTTTTTTCAACCTTTTATTTTCTTCTTTTTATTTTTCAGCAATTTGGAAAAATCCTTGATGTGGAGATCATTTTCAATGAGAGGGGATCCAAGGTAAGAAGATGGAGACAAAATGGAAGGTTTAAAAAGCTAAAATGATGTCAGCCTCTCAAGCTATTTTCACCCCCCCCTCCTTTCCTTTTCCACTTTCCCCTCTCCTCTGCTTGCAGGGCTTTGGTTTTGTAACATTCGAGTCGAGTGCAGATGCTGAGCGAGCCCGGGAGAAGCTTCATGGTACATTGGTGGAAGGACGTAAAATCGAGGTAAAACTCACCACCCTCGCCCCCTTTATTTATTTTTTAAATTTTTTTTTAGAACCAGTGACCGTTTTCTCCTCTGTTTCCCCTCCATGTCCAACTATGAGAATGAGTTTGTTCTGGTCGTTTCTGCCCCAGAGGTTTCTGGATGGCTGTATGTGTTTAACTCTAACCCCCTCTGGCTTCACTATAGCATGGTGCAGTGGTGCCGTGCACACAGACGTCTCTTTGACAGCACCTCTGTCGATGTTTATGGTGATGTTGGTTATGTTGATGTTGTGGGCTGTCCATTGCACCTTAAACTTAAAGCTGTGTGGTTTGCAAAGCATGCTGGGTGGATTGGCTACACAACAGGCATGGCTGGTGAGACGTCACTTTGACACAGTTGCTGACGAAATCTGCTTCTTTCACAGCATGTAGGATATTTTTTTTGTTTTCCTGCACCTTTTCCATCATCACTTCTTCCATGATCATGATGAGCAGCCATTTTGGGTTTATGGTTGTGTCTATGATTGAACGGGCAGTTATTTTTTCCCTGATAAAACAGTGCTTGCTTGTGTCTGTAAGCGGTATGTTGCATGGATGGATCATAAGACCAGATGTCATGTTGAGATTTTCTGTTAAAATAAATGGGAGCCTCTGGGAAATTTTTTTTAAGTTTGGTGTGTTAAGAGAGTGATGCATGTTGGGGGCATTTTTGAAAGGGCAGTTTTATTTTGGAATGAGACTGCAGTTCAGAAGTGTGGTGTCATTTCCGATCGATCAAAAACAGCTGATTGTTTAATTTCAGACGTGCAAGATGGATGGTATAAAAAAATGTTTTGTTTACACACACCTGCATCCACCACTCCTGAAAAAGAACACCAGATCTCATGGAAGTGCATTTTGTTGTGACATCTTTTTTTCTTTTTAATTTCTCAGCATGAGCTTGGATTTCAGTTGCAAATGGCACCAAAGATCAAATATGCCACGCTTTGCCATTTGCTCTGGCTCTTGGTTTTTGAATCATGCTTTTATTTTTTACTCGCTACTAAAGCTCCTCTGCATGGTCTCGAATTTGCTGCACTCCTGCGGTGTGTATGCTTGTATGTCTGTGTATGTGTGGGTGTTGAATTAGAAATATGGAGGGCGGAGAGAGAATGAACATGTGATGAGAATGCAATAGTTAGCTGTCGTTCCCTCTCCTCTTCTTTTTATTTTTAGTTTCTCCTTCATCTCTTTCACTCTTTTTCACCAGGCCAGTCTGTCTGTCTGTCTTTCCCAGTTTGTGTGTCCCCATATGCTACTGCATTTTGCTGTCCCTCATTTCTCTGTCCATTTCCCTGTCCTGTGACATAGTCGGGTATCCTAGACTGAGACCATGTTTGATTTCCAGGGATTATTTTGAGTTATTGAATAAAATGAGGGCAAAAATAACAGATAGCTTCCCTCCCACTATCCTGAAATTTTCTGTTTCCATTTGTTTTCTCTTTTGTCCACATCTTTAATCTGTTTTTGTAGGGGGTTTTATAGTTCAGATTGTTGTCAAATGGCTGATACCTGTAGGTGACTGTTGACACGTGACCTGTGACATCACTTCCTCTCTGCCTCAGGGTGGGGGTTGCTTTTCATTACCTTGTTTTGTTTATGTTTTCTTTTTTTCTTTTGGTTCATCATTTCTTTCTTACATATATTTTCTCTATTTCCCTGATGATTTTTGTATGTTGTTGTTGTTGTCAGTCTCCACGGTAACTGCTCGCGTGTCCTCACGCCGTTTCCCTGGCAACGGTAAGTTGTGTACACATGGCATCATCTTTGAATGACCCCTCCCCCCACCCCATCCGTCAAAAATTCAAAATAAAATGCACCCAACACCCAAATGAAGGGCTCCTTGACTGGAGGGAGCTTGATTGATTGATTGATTGATTGACAGACCCTGATTGGCTAATCCTGTGATTGATTGGGGAGGTGGTGAATGAAACGATTATGAGATTAGCCAGTGACCGCATGGCATTATAAAGGCCACTTGTATAACTGAATGTACTGCATCTATCTGCAAGTGCAACAACTATGACTACCACTTCTTATGCATTCATTTCCAATCACCTCTCTAACTGCATTCAGCATTTAATTCAGAGCTGTATCCTGCATGGTTTACTCTCTTTCTCGTCATCTGTATGACGCCATATAGTACTATGTCATCTCTCTGTGTCATGTGTCAGCCAGTAGCTGCATTTCTGCACCTTAGTGGGACAGCATGCTGAAGCATGAGTGCTCTGTTAGCTTTACTGGAGAGAGGAGAATAGTTGTCTGTATATCATGGAGTACTTGATTCTCACTTTCTGTGCCACTTTGTAGACCGCAGACAGTTGTAGAGGTACGGCTGTTAGATTTAACATTCAAATTTAAGACACGTATGATGAAGCTTACCCTACTTAAACTTCTCTGTTAGCATTTAAAATATGAACACATAGCTGTCATGAAATAACTTGTTGACCCCCAGCAAAGCAAACCTCCAAATCTGGCAGCTTTTCTTTGTTCTGATTTCTGTAAAGAGGTGTCCTTGTTTTACTTTTTGATCACTTTGGTTCTGGATGGTGTGTGTTGGTTGTCGTGTGCTTCGAGGTCTCTTTGGTGTAAGACACTGATCTGGAATGCCTGGCAGTGTTTCACAACCATGGTTTGATCTGATTTAATTTGAGGAATGATATTTGCATCCCCCATCCTCTGTCTTTAGACTTCTTTCACTCTGTTTTCTTTCCTCCATTCAACGTTCCTCCATTGTTGCTCATGTACGGTTAGATCCAATGTAGGCAAACGGTCAGATGTACTCTGTATGTGTGTGTCGCATCTTGTCGTTTCTGTTTGCTCAATAGAAAAACTGCACATGTGGATGGATTGTTCACTCTCTCTGCCTCTCTCTCCTTTTCGTCATGTTTGTGTTTTTCTGTGTCTTTTCATGTGGACTGGCTCCTCCTCCTGCATCCCTCTATATTTCTGTCTTTTCTCGTCCCCCTTCTCTTCCTGTCCTCCTTTTTCTGTATGATGTGTAATTGATTGGGAGGGCTGCCAAACTTTTTTGATTGATTTGTTGCTGCATCTGATGCTTGCTGATTGGCTAGTTCTGCTCACCTCTGGTGATGTGATGCGCTCTTGGTTGGCTGTGTGTAATTTGTGTATGAACTCTTTGATTGATGTTTTTTGCATTGTGTTCAACTGATGAATCTGCTGCTTAATTCACCTTCTTTTTCCCTTCTTTTTTAAGGTAGCGATATAATGGTCTTGGATTTCTTTTTGGATGCTTTTGTTTTAAGATCTTTTGTTATTTTCTTTGTTCTGTGTGCCAATGGTTGCATTGTTTGTGTGCAAAACTGCCTGACTACTCACCAGAACCTTTTAAATGTCTTTCTCCTTCAAAAGAAGTGCATGCATTAAATACCATTGCTGCTCATCAACAGAATTAACCTCTGTCATAAGGAAAAATGAATTTAAAGTATAATGACACCTCAACTTCAAACACAAGTGTAATGTCAAAGCATACAACATATGAAAAACTCAAAACACACACAATCGGATGATTATTCCTTTTTTAAATTTTATCTATTGAGCTGGCATGACTTTTCGCCTGACCACTTTTTCTGGTGTCCAGGTGAATAATGCCACAGCCAGAGTGATGACAAACAAGAAGATGACAACACCTTACTCTAATGGAGAGGGCCTCGCAACTCTGCCATACGGTAACACACTTTGAACAGTACAAGAGCACACCCGCCTCTTTTTTTTTTTTATGGAATCTGTGGTAGAAAATTTGGCAAAATTTGACACACACACACACACACATATATATATATATATATATATACATATATATATATATATATATATATATGTATATGTATATGTATATATATATATATGTATATATATATATATATACACATATATATACATATATATGTATATGTATATGTATATATATATATATGTATATATATATATATATATACATATATATACATATATATGTATATGTATATATATATATGTATATATATATATATATATACATATATATACATATATATATATATATATAAACACAGGCGTGCTGAAAGTTTTATATTCATCATGTTTTCAAGATTACCTGTTGATCTGAATCTTAAAAATCTCCTGCAAAAAAATACTTTGATTTTTAACATTTTCTTGCATTTTGCACTCCTGAAATGAGAAATGAATAAATTTCTCAAAATTTTATCTCATGATGTCTCAGACCAGATGGGGAACAGTTACTAGATAACAGGAGGTTTTTGTTTTTGTCTTAATGAGCCAGACTGTGTTTTAAGGACAACTTGCTGTTTAACTAATATTTTATAAAACTGTTGTAGTAGAAATGGAGCAACAGAAGAACAGTTGTACAGCTGGTAGTATAAATATAGTGAAAATAATCACTCTATGCTCTCTTCTTCAAGAAACCTGTAAACTCATTTCTTCACAAAAGCATTTATAGTAAGACTCATTAAATGACTAATGAGAGCCTGACAGTTTCTGGTGAAGGTAATTTTAGTTACTGAAAAGTGTTTGAATTTTATTTTATAAAAGTTTAACTCACTGTGATTGAAGAATAGAGGTTCCAATTTTGATTTTGTGCTGCAATATGCTAAATTTATTAAACTAAATATAACATTTATTCTAATATCATAATACCTGTTTAATTCAACACATAATTTCTGACATAATGAAAGCAGAGCTTTGGCTTTTTGCTTGCAAGTTCTGTTATCAGTATTTTCTAGGGATGTAAGAGCAGCAAAATCTCATGGTACAATAAAACTCAGGTAATAAGTCCAAGGTACGGTATTTTTTGCCGTATCCAAACAAAACCAGACAAACCCAAAACACAAAGACGTGAGAAAAGTCTGCATTTATTAACAGCAACTGCTCTTTAAATATTACAGTATGTGCAAAAAAGTGTGCATAAAACTTGAAAATATAAACTTATACTTTAGCCTCAGCGTGTTCACTAACCCTCTAAAACCATAGTTTTCCACCACTGAATATAGCTGTAGGTCTTTGGTGATATATTCACAGATACACATTGTGATTTGTTGAGCCCTCGTGCTGTTGTGATGCAGGAGGAATATGAACACCTCCTTGAGTGTTTTAGCCTTGACACATTCTGCTCCTGGCATCTTTGTAAATCTTTTCGGGGTAATTATTTGTTACTAGTATTTTTAGGTGTGTAATCACAGTCTGGCAGTGTCTGCATTAGGGCTGGGCAGTAAATCAATCTAAATGATAAACTGTGTTTTTCTTTTTTTAATTGAGATTTGGAGAATTGAAAATCGAGATTTTCTCTTCAACTCAACTGCAATAATACTAAAAGTAAAAGCTTCTGTCAGGAACTTTAGTTTTATGTTAGTTCTGGCAACCCAGTCGACAAAATTACATCTTTTGCCTACATGCTGCTCATGTGTAACTAGTGTTCTCAAACTCAAGAAATATGTAAAATCAATCACATCACTCACTCAGTATCCTTTTTATAGATGTTGAAATAAAATGTTCTTTTGGTCTGTGGGGTAAAATTTTCATCTGACACTGAATCTGTGGCAGAGATGACAAGCAATCAAATACAAATAAAGAAATAATTAACATTCTTCTGATGGTCTTGTTTACTTGCATAGACATCAGCATAAACAAAACTATAAACAAAGTTAAAAACTAATGTAAATGGATACAAATATAAAAGTCATGAAATATGTGGGGGGGGGGGGGGGGGTTATGCGCCTGGTAATTTTTTATTTAAATTTTTTTTTTTTTTTTTTTTTTTTTTTTGTAGCTGGTTGGAAGCTGAGCCCCATGGTTGGAGCCATGTACAGTCCTGAACTCTACACAGGTATGTGTTTAACTTATAGCATACTCTTATATACAGGGTTCCTGCAGATCCTTGAAAAGTTTTAAATAGTCTAAAATTTTATATTTTAAATTTAGGGCAATAAAAAGTCTTAAAAAGTCAGATTTTTACCGGCGAGAGGTCTTGCAGCTACCAGGTTTTCCACTTAGAAATCCTTGCAGCCCTACTTTATTTCAACATGTCTCCCTGACAAAAAGTATTTATCAATTTTTAAATTAGTTAAACTGTTTAGAAACATATTGATAGAGTAGAGGCACTAAATGTGTCTGAAGTCATCAAATTTTGGCGTTTATGACCAAAAAATATTTTTTGCCCTGTACCATATGACATTTCATAATAAGAAAATCAGCCCTGGTCTGGTGCACCAAGCGACTCCTGCCTTTTGTTTTTGACTGTTCACTATGCTGAAAGTGGTATTAATTTTACCTTGTCAGGCCTTAAAAAGTCCGAATTTTCATTTTTAGAGTTGTGTAGGAACCCTATATCTAGATAAGTTCAGAAATGAAGCTGTACTGTTACATGTCCTTTGGATGATCTCCCCTCTCTCTTTCCCACAGTACCAGGGTTTCCATACCCGGCTGCAGCAGCAGCTGCTTCGACCGCCGCCACCTTTCGGGGGGCTCATCTCCGGGGTCGTGCCCGGCCTGTCTACAGCGCAGTCAGGGCAACTGTGCCCCAACCTGCCATCCCCACCTATCCAGGGTAAACACAAATACCTACACATTTAACTATTAAACTACAACAGATGATAGCTGCCACACTTAAATGCATGTTTCACTTATATAAAAACATCATAATTGTGCATGCTGTGTGTTAATTGTATTTTACTGAAGTGTTGACAGTGCTAGTTTGCTGAGCTGAAATACCATTTCCTTGTAATCGATAAAATATAAGGAAATACTCGAGTGTCTTGAGATAAGACATTTGTCTCAGTGGCTGCAGTAACAGTAGTATCATTTTGACATTAATGGATTAGAATACAAAGAGGTGGTATTTTGTCTTGCATGTTGCACGGTGTGTAATAATCTCACCCTTCTTCTTCTTCTCTCTTTCACAATCTGTTTGGCACCATTTTCTCACATTTTTTCCCCCAATTGTCACTCTTTTCTGTTGTTTCCTGCAATGGCCACATGGTGGCGCATCACACCATCCTTTGTTTTGTTACGCTCTTACTTTCCACCACCGCTTTTCTGGACTCTCTCCTTTTCCTTCCATCCTTCCTTCCCTGTCTCCCTCTCTCTCTCTCTCTCTCTCTCTCTCTCTCTCTCTCAGTGTGATGGCCTATCAGGATGGCTTTTACGGTGCGGCTGATCTTTATGTAAGTATACCGTCTCTCTGTCACAGCCTCACTCTTTAACTGTTTCCCTCCCTCTTGCCTGTGGATTGACAAGTGTAGAAGAGCACAGACCAAACTCATAGAGACGTGTACTTTTGGGTGCTTTAATTTCTAACACTGACATTTATTTAATCTTGAATCAAACCATTTTTCTTCCAATTACAAAACCAGCTTTTTACTACCCATAATGCAGAACCATCTAAAATTCTCTTTGGAGTTTCACACAAGATCAGAGATAAACGCACACCCATACAAGTCATCACTCATGAGTAGACTCCTCTTGGGTTGGTCTCTGTGCATTTGTGAGTTAGTTTGTACCAATGTGATTTTGAGTGTGTGCGTGTCTGTGTGTGTGCGTGCATGTGTGACCAGGTTGACAATAGCTGTTTCTGTTCTCTCTGTAGACTAGTGTTTCAGGACATTAGTGGCAGATTGCCCCAGGTAGGGTTTACACACTCTGTTTGAGAGCCAGTGTGCATCCTCCTCGTCTCCAATGACTGCGTGCTGTTAGACATTATTGACCATCTGAGACTGAAATGCCTTCTCTGTCTTCTTCTACTAACTCACTGGATTCTGACATGGGCGGAGTTGCGGAAGGGGGAGAAAATAATAGTTAGATCTGAGAAGAATATATAGTGTAAAACTTGATAGTTAAAGTATCTACAAAAGAGAAAGGGTTAGGGGGAACAGTCAAAATATTAACGCTCAGTAGCACATCTATTCTCTTTATTCTCAGTGTTTATACAAATAATTTAGTCATAAATTGGCTTTTTGTCTTGATGCACTGATGTTTATTTATGCAGCAAGGTTAACTAATATTCAGTAGACAAGATGTATTTGAGCAAACAAATTTCACACCATATTATTTCACATTTCCATCTCATAAATGTTTTCCAAAATGCATTTTTTACAAGAATCACCCAGAACTGGAACTATTGAGGCAACACCAGATGTTACCCTTCTAAGCAATATCATGTTGTCATTTTTAATATTCTTTTTAATGAATTCAGCCTCTCGCTTTTATTGGGCTCAAACTCTAAAAACATGCCTTTAATCAAATCTTCCTTTGAAGCAAGCAGCATTGACATTGTAGCAGTACAAATAGGACAGG
Organism: Cheilinus undulatus; assembly: GCF_018320785.1. Classification (NCBI taxonomy): domain Eukaryota; kingdom Metazoa; phylum Chordata; class Actinopteri; order Labriformes; family Labridae; genus Cheilinus; species Cheilinus undulatus. The sequence continues at coordinate 29,869,847 of NC_054868.1, read as the reverse complement.
AAATGAATAAGTTGTAAATAAATACACTGATACCTGAGACTTCTCCAGTAGTCAGGGGGATGTAGGACAGTCTCAGTCAGCAGTTAATTCAGACCCCTTCCAGGAATCTCCCTATCTGTTTCACCTGTGGCATGCTAACTGAATCAATGTCGGCATGCAGACATACTTACAAGGCTGACTCTTCTCTTAGACCTCCCCCTCTTCCTCCCCCCTTCCTCTTCTTCATCTGTACGCCCCCTTTTCTTTTTGCCATCCTTCATTTCAACTCTTTCATATTTTTCTCAAAGCCAACTGCTCTCCTGTTTGTAAATCTCCTCACTGTCTCCTGGCACTTTCTTGTTTCCTTCTGTCCCCTTTGTTGTACTCTTCTTATTCTCCTCCCCCATTTTACTCCATCTCTCTCTTCATCCTTCTCTTTAGGTCTGTCAACTCTTGGCTCAGTCCCTCTTCTAATTTTACTCTTACACCCCTCAAGACCCTGATACATCACCAGTATGTCAGGGGAGAAATACACACAAAACTTTCAGAATAAGATTGGATTCAACTTTCGGTGTTAGGGCATGAGTTAGGAATCCAAAAGTTAAAAGTTGAAAAAAAAAAACAAAACAAAACCCTTCCTCCATGAAAACCTCTGATGCAGCTGACATAGTGAAAGCTAAAGAAAATTGGTTAGCTATCTTAGCTTGTTATGTTTCCCAAAGGAAATGTACCTATGTTAGTTTTAGCTACATTTGCCAAAGCTAAGTAGCTACATTATTTACATAGCAAACAAAGATAGCTTACCCTTTGCTGTGTTTGCCAAAGCAAATTTTATATTACGCCAAAGCTAACATAGGTGTGTTGGCTTGCATTATTACATAAAATATGAAGCAACTGTAGCTTGAGCTACTTAGCTAAAGCTAACGTAGCTAAATATAGCCTCTCATAGTCTGTCTCATAGTAGTGGTCTGTAAGAGTGAGGTCCGAGAAATGGGTCTGCAGTCAGACCGCTCTCATTTCTGTTGAATGAGATTTTGGCATCCTTTGTCAGCAGCAACTTGGAGAAAATACAGGACTGTCTGGAATTATGAGTTATTTAAATTAATAAACATTTTTATAAGGCCCTTAATCCTGGTCAAACACCATCTAAACTGTAACGCAGCTGCCCACCACTAGTAGCCACTGTAGTTGTTCTTCATGACTACTGCCTTGCAGCCACAATCGGATACAGACAACTGTTAACTGACAGCACAGAGAGCACCTCATGGGAACAGCACAGTTAAGCACTGTTTTGATCTAGAAAATTGAGATAAAGCTGCTCAGAGGCTGTGTCAGGTTATACTCACATATGACCAAAGTATTGAGCAGCAATATTCAGTGTAGGAATGTGGATGTTAAACTGGATAGAGGATTAAAGGCCAGTGGTGCTAGCACCTATAAGATAAGCCACATTCTGTTCACCAACTTATAAGTTATTTTATTGCGTCAGTGTGAGGTTGGTTTACAGAATGTATTTACTTGAGTTAAGATAAGTCAGCTAAAAGCAGCTAGAATTTGCATTTTATCAAATGGGAAATTTTTCTCCTGGGAACATCCTTAAACATAGGACCTTTATGCATTGAAACAGTACCGAATTAGGATAATATAATGGCCATAATTTTCAACTCTCATTTACATAGAATGTTGTAAACTCTTTTTTGTATTGGAGCAGCCATCTTGCCTATGATTTGAAAATCATACTGGAAGATTTGCAGTAAAGCTCTGTAGGAGTGTGCAGCAGGAAACTCTCCATTTGAGGCAGTGTATCCCTAGCACTCTCGCTACTCCTCCATTTCAACAAAAATCAGGATGCTCAAACCATAGATGTGAAGATGCAAAACACAAGGGAAGGGCTTAGTGGTAGGGGCAAGGGCTGTATCGGGACTGAGCCTTTGTGACCCTTTCCTCTTCCTCTCCTTTCTCCCCCTCCTCTCATAGCAGCCACTGTGTGGTCCTGAATGCGGGGACTTGGTTATGACTGATCCTTTAGGGTAGAATGCAGCGGTGTGTGTTTTTGTTTTGTTTTGTTTTGTTAATAGGGATGTTTGGCCTAATATACGGGACGTCCTGAGTTTGGGAAAGCATGCTGTGTCTATTAGTGATTGGTCGCTGGCCACATGAGCGTGGTGTGTGTGTGCTCTGTTTAATCTGACTGGCTGAATGTCTTCTTACACCTGTAGTTTTTTTGTGTCTGTTCATCAGCTGTCCATCCAAACATAAATAATGACACAATCATCCTGCCACCCCCTCCCCTTTCTCTAACTGTGCGTTTTTGGGAAGGGAACAGGGGTGGGGCACAAATATGGGTATGGAGTCTCTCTCCCTCCATGTCTAACACATGGTGTCAAAGATAATGAACTTTTAAGTAATACATGTTCAAAGATATTTTCTCAAAGTTGGTCATGGAGGGAGAGACACACAGAGCCTGAGCTACATCCTTGTGAATGCTGTACTGCACCAGATTAGCCAGTTGTGCTGACTGTCTGCTTGTTAATCTTTCGCTCTCTCTCTCTCTCAGCAGTTTTTCTCACAATGTAACCCCCTTTTAGACTCACTAGTTGATTAGATTGCAGTTAAAATATCACACATGTCTAACAAGAATTTACACTGGTTTCTGTTTCTTTTCACTTCTCCCTCCATCACACGCTACCCCCCACCCCCTTCGTCCTCCATCTTTCATCACAGGGTGGTTATGCAGCGTATCGTTATGCCCAGCCGGCTGCAGTAGCGACTCCTGCAGCAGCGGCAGCTGCAGCAGCAGCGTACAGTGACAGGTGAGTGTGCTGTTCTCTCAGGACCACAGACAGAACTTGGTTATCCCTTTAGATGATTGCTGCTTGCTTACACAAAGTGTGCTGGTGGCTTTATGTAAATATGGCTGGTTAGAAAATACACAGTTGAAAGCCTATTGCTCACATTGGCGTAGGTCACAGTGATGTTGCTACATTGTAGATGTCACACATTAGTATTAGCCAATCTTAAGGAGTTTAAGTTGACAGTAGAAGAAACAACTGAGATCCAGGACATACTATGGGACATCTAAATCCAAAATCAACAGAACAAATGTGGTTCAAATATGAGCTTTACAAGAAAGAAATATGTAGGGATTCGACCTCTGAAACACACAGTATGTAAATTCTGCTGTCCCAGAACTCTCAGTCAAAACAATAACAAAGATGGCATGTAAAGATGTGCTCTGCCCAGCTTTATTGCTTACTTCTTGTTTGAATTGTAGTAATTTCATTCATGAATGTCAAATTATGAAGGAGAAAAAATGTTAAAAGTGGTCTTTCTGGGTGATGCGTCCACAGCTTTAACCAGGAAGGCCACTCATAACACTTTACCACCTCAGTGTGTGAAATCCATGCAGCAAAAATGGTGATTTACTGTTCAGTTCATACTTCAAATGAAGTAAAGTTTTGATTTCAAACAAGAAGAGGTTGGGCAGAGGTATTAAGTACTCAGCTCAAAAATACCCACAACATAGGAGTAGTCATTCTTTAATTAATGTGGACATTCCAGTGCAAAAATTTGATGTATTATATCTTTAAATGCCTTTAGAGAACTTAGATTTTAAAACCATGCTGTATTAAACTGCAAGATGATGGAGAGATGCCAAGAAAGGATAGATGAAAGTTTATGTGTTGCTAAAGAGAATTCCTACAAACAGCATTATACAGTAAGAATGAAAATGGCCAATAACTGCACAAAATCAGTTGAGTGAGGCAAAAAGAGAAAATGAAGTGGTTTAGATAACCTTTGTTTTTCCTAACAAAAGGCGAAGGAAGTTCTTAAAATAGTTTGAGGTTTCATTTCCACACAAATCACAGACTAGCACAGCAGTCAGTAAATAAGTAAGAGTTAATGCTTGACGAGGTGTCCAATTATCAGGGATTAATGGACGATGTGGAGGCCTGAAGCGTCCAAAACAAGACATACATCGGATATAGAAGATAAGGCTGTCTTACGTTAGTGGTCTTTAACCTGGAGTCTGTCATTTTATTATGTCAGTTAAGTGACGGTTGATGCCGGTCCGCAGGCTCCTTAGGCTTGCAGTGCTGCACTTCCTGCTCATAAAATATGACTGTCTCAGGTTGCTATAGTTACTCCTAACGGAGTAACGGCTGCTGCACGTTAATTTGGAACAGTGTAATGATTTTTTTTTTTTAAGTTTAAATGGTGTCCATATATCAGAAGTTAATGGACACCAATGGAATTTCCAGAGCCAATCAGAATCAAGTATTCACCAAGACCATGGTATAAATATTCATATTTGAGAGTGTTCTTTGCAGTCTTACTTTGCTACAAGCCAAACTGCCCATCAGTGACTGCGTTAACCTGGACTTCAGTATCCCGAATATGATAAAAACCGAGATATGACTCATAACCGGGATACTCAAGTCCATGCAAACGCAGTCATTGTTTTCAATAGGTAACTTGTCATCCCTTTAATTCTGATGTGTCCACTGTTTTCTTGTAGCTACGGAAGAGTTTACACAGCAGACCCTTACCATGCTGCACTGGCCCCAGCTGCCTACGGAGTAGGAGCCATGGTGAGTAGCTGAAGTCTCTCTTTACACTGTCTGTATTGTTAACTAATTTAATGGGAAGGGAGCAAAATGAAGTTTTAGGTTATGGCCTTAGTTAACACATGTAATTCTAAAATGTGTTTTTAATATATCGTTTTATTATGTATGGATGATCTCAAATTTCTCTAAGTGAATAAAAGTAATGTGTTCGAACATATGTCTAGCTGCTAATTACTATATGTCCAGTGTAAACAGTATTTATATCACTTAAATGTCTTGATTTGACATGGTTAAAGTTTTATCTGGAATGTGTAGCACAAAAGCAAAAATGCCCTGACATGATTGCGCCTTTGAAGAGGTTCTTGTACTAAAATCTGCTTGCAAGACTGAATCTGTGTTTGTTTTTTGATGACTTTTTTCTCTTACTTTCCTACAGGCCACGCTGTACAGGGGAGGCTACAGTAGATTTGCCCCTTACTAAAGACACTACATTCCCCAGGAGCTCCTCTCTTCCATTGAATTACTTTTAAAGAGCTCCCTCTGTTGTCGTGGAGGTGGACTGCACCCAGTTATAAAGAGTGGAGTTGACCACAACAAAGATATTTCATATCCCACCCCTGAGCAATCCCTCGTTTTCTTATATAAGCTACTTCAGAAATAGAGGAATGCTGTATTAAGACTGACTGATGGCCTTAACGTTTAAAAAAAAAAAAAAAGAAGAAGACAAAAAAGACTTAAAATGGCCACCTTCCCTATTGCACGGCTGTATTATAGTCCCCTTCTTCTTATTCCCTCAGCACTAAGCAGCACAAGACTGGATGGAGCCCTCATGTTCTTCCAAAGGCTGTGTGGATAACTTGACATTGAAATAGCTGTCGGCCATGATTGAGAGAGAGCCGAGAGCTATGTGGCTTGCACATACTTGAGGCAAAGGAGAGGGAAAGGAGCAATCAGAGCCTGCACAAACATCAGAGCAGTATGAAGCAGGAAGACACATCGCAAGAGCGTCTAAACATTTTTGAAGCAGAATGACGAGTCTCTAAAAATGAGTTAAAAAAAAAAACACCCAAAGATGGATTGTGTTATTCCTCCTTAGTGTGGGAAGATAGCAAAGAGAGAAGAGGGCCATTCTTGCTGTGTTCTGGGAGAAGAGGACTGAACATGGCATCTTTGAGAGATGGTGTGACGGTTTATAACCCTACAGAAATCACGTCTGAAAGCTGAAGGAAGGAGGTTTCAGAGCTGTTCCTTACCTCAAGTTTTCTTAGTATGTGGAAACGGTGAACCTTTAAAAATTGTTATGATATGCAAAGAAATTAGTTTAGAGTAAGAAGTTACCAAATTATTATTAATGTAATTATTCTCATTATTCTCACAAAACCATATTTTAGTTTGACTCAGCAGCCACTGCTGTCATTTAGATCCAACAGTACCCTTGGGGTTAAAATCAGACAAAAGAGCGTCCGTACTACAAAAGACTTTAGCTTTTAACTAAACTACACAAAAGTAGTTTGACTTAATTGGTCTCATGCACAGGATTTCACTGCACTGTTTAAACACTACAGATAGTTGAACACTACATCTTAACATGTTCTTTTGAAATGCCTTTTAGCTTTAGATTAAACTAAATCCTCCGACCACGACCCTGAGGTTCAAATTCTCTTTGATCCTTAAATGTAGAGTTGTATTATTTGGATTTCCCCCTCGAGCTCCATCTTTTTTAGAGCAGCGTCCAACATTGAAAGAGTCTTCCTGAAATGTACTTTAGTTGGTGATCGTGTTTGCCAGCAGCTATTACTGAGCAAGAGAGAGATTCTGTCCGTGAGTTAATAGAAAATATTTAAATGCAAAACACCTTACTATTGTGCATATTTCTATACCGTTGTATTCTATATTTCCAGACTGTGGCTTTTTTTGGCTTTTGTTTTTGTTCCAAAGATTTGTAGAAAGCACATTTTCTGCCGTATGTATAAATATATTATCTTTGTTGTTGATGTTATCATAATCCTTGGTAATCCTATTGCTGTCTTTAATTACTTTTTTCATCAGCTTATTTTCCTTTTTATTTTTTTTATATCTGAATATTTCCAGTAAGGTGCAAGGATTTTTTTTTCCTTTCCTTTTCTTTTGCTTCATCTCGAGCCAATTGCATACTGAGAAGTGACATACTAAAGGTATGCATGTAACACTACCAAACTCTGATCCCTTTAGTTAAATATTCAGGCAATTACAGCTTTATTTGTTTTGTTTTGTTTTGTTTTAGTTTGTTATAGGATCCGTTAGCATGACATATGATTATCTCTTTAATGCACAATTATGGTGTTTTTTTTTCTGTCTACTCTGACTGAGACATTAAGAATTAAAGAACATAGGTGTTTAGCACATTGGTCCAACCAAATGTGCTCCTTTCTTTTCTATTTATTTTTCTGTTGTTTTTTTAACAGACTCCGTACATTTCAAAGCTTTGCCACAGTTGTCGCTCCAGATTTTTTTGAAGATATTCAGTAAAATGTCTGAAAGTGTTATCTCTCATACATCAGAAGATTATATTCCAACATGTTGAAAAACAAAATGTCTTTGTGGAATATGATCGATATTGTGTGTTTTTTGGGGCAGGTATTTCTTTTTCAGCCCGTAATAATTTCAAAGCTGACATTGTGTTTTCATTTCCTAAATCTGGTAAACAAACAGGTCAATTACACTTTTGTTTCAATGTGCTGCTGTTGAATTTTTCTGATGACATCTGACATTTCTCATTGAGTATCTCCAAGTTAATTTTTGAATGTGCTGCGGATAAAAAGGGGGAGGAAAAAAAAGAAAACTAGCCAAAGATGCTAACTTGTAGTCCCAGCACGTTCTGGCTCCCAACGTGAGAAATGCTTCACTAAATACACAAAGATGGACTTTCAAAGCCACTGAAGGCATGGACAAACCAGCATGAGTGATACTTGTCAAGTTATAACAAAAAAAAGAAAAAAAAAACAATTTGCATGAATCTTGTGTCTTTCATATTTTGACTCCCTTGCAGCCGAGCCCAGTTGCGTTCTTCTTTATCACTACACTCTGGAGAATAACAGGCAGCTAGCAGTTTGACGCTAGCTAACTCAACAAAGAGCACAGTGCTGTTTGACAAAAAGACCTGCTGACAGACAAAGAGGCTGACACAAAGAAAATGTGGCAGCAGCTTCTCCTGTCATGGTCTTTTTGCCAATGTATTATAGTGAACTATGTGGCCATTCTTCATAGTTGCTATGATTTGTTAATGACCAGTACTCTCCCTTTGTCACATCTATATCCCTTTGACTGCCATTATGTTTTTTTGTTATTGAATGTCCATATAAAATGTTTTATATAAAATATTTTGTTGTGATCAAGCTTCAGCTTTTTTCTTATCTATCTAGTAAACTATCTGAGCGTTGTTTCTCACATCATACTACACTGTCAGAATGTATGTTGATATTTAAACTCCTTGTTGATCAGACCGCTGTCTGCAACTTGACAAGCTGGGAACAGCTTCAGCTGACTTATTCAAGCAACAGCCTGGTTCAAACTGCTGCACCCAGAATCAGCAATGTTCAAAAAAAAAAACAAAAAACAGTCTTGTCACAAATCTGAACTGGGCTTAAGATTGAAGGTACTAGCCTGTGTACAATCCAGATCGTTCTTGTATTGAAAATGTATTGCGCATTATGAAGCACCTAATACAACAGAAACCCTTGAATTGTCGACAACCTCAGATGTAGCCTACATGAAGCAAAAATGGGAAAGAATTCCACTTTCAATACCTAAACAATTAGTGTCTAGCAGGGTGGGAAATCAGCAACTGCCACCAGCCAAATGCTGGTGTTTTCAAGCAGTGTCTGTTTAATTAACTCAACCTTCCAATCACAGGGGCAGATAAGAAGCAGTAACAGAAGGATCTGTGACAGTAAACAACATAAATTGTGTCCTGCTTTTTTTTTTTTTACTCCTTTCTACCAACTTCATGGCCAGATATGAGCAGACCTGATCACTCATTGACCAAAAGAGTTGTGCACATTCTTTTCAAATTTCTTAAAACTGGCACTCATAATTCAGGAAAATACTGTATGAATTAACAGTGCCTCTGTATGTCACACAGCAAACATTTCCATCGATGGGTAAAGGAAAAACTGGTCAAACACGGTTTAAAATTAGCAATAGTTTGAATCATTGGTTTACTAACTTCCTCTTCAGTAACTGTTGCTCATCAAGAAGCAAGATCTTGAATATATTATACTATACTATACTATACTACTAAATACTGATACTAAAATTATAATTCTGGATATTCATATTATACTTCATCTCATTATGCTTCTTGTTGAAATAAAGTGGCTGGTAAAAAATGAGTTGGTGGTATCTTTTTGAATCCACCAGCCAAAGTGGCAGGTAGGCAAACAAGTTAATTTCCTACACTGATCTAGTGTAAGAAGAAATGATGTAGTGCAGTGGATTAAATGCTCCTGTCCAAACTTTGTATTAGAATGTATGTCTAAAACCAAAAAGCTGACAGAAAACAATTTTGAACACTGTCTTGTCTTTCGTGCTGTATTCAGTAAGTCATATATGAGCCATTCTACCGAAATGGTTCAAATTCAGATAAAAATTGATACGCTATTTTACAAACATTTTTACCATCTATCTGTTGCACTATATCTAAGGGATACATATTTAGTCAAGGTACACTCTTACTCAAGGTTATCTCTTAATAACTTCACTTTCCCCAAATTTGTCACTACTGCCACATAGACTCCTATTCTGAATGAAAATCATTGTTTTACCATGCAAATTTTGCTTCATCCACCCCTGTACAGACTATTTTTTCTAAAATTAATTTATAAGGTTTTCACAGTCAAATAGATTTCAATCTTTTTTTTCAGAAATTTTTAACATTGATTTTTAAGATTCATTCAAATCTTGTGATTCATTAAACTGAAGTGACATGAAAACATGGGACAGTTTTTTTTTACATATACTTTTTAAATTCACAACAGAACCACAAAAACAATTTGAATATTTCAACTTCCCTTTAAAACATATCAAAAACATATATAAATAAACCCATTTAAAAGAATAGAAAATCTTTTAAATAATATTTTCATCCATTGGAATTTAGGCATTAGATTTTGGGACAGCCACTTACCAATACAAAGTCACATAAAAAGGAGGGCATTTTATATATTTAATTAAATGCTACCTGAACTAATGCTTTTGGACTGAACAGATCATATCATGACAAACATCAAGGGTGTGAATATCAATTTTTTTTTTTAAATGTGTTTTTGTATGGGACTTCAATTTGAACCAATTCGGTAGAATGCTCCATGTAGGTTGACAAGGATTTGCAAATCACTGTAATCTGTTTTACATTTTAACAAAATGCCCTAACTTTTTTTCAAATTGTGGTTTGCACATTTACCACTGCAGAAGTCTTACATCTTTCACTTAGTCAAGTCACGAGTCCATCCCAAAGTTGCTTCAATTGGCTCTGATTTCTGTGACCACTTTAGATGAAAGAATTAACAGCCCTTTATTAAAGTAATCTTCTAGGTTAATATTTGAAGCATAAGTAAACAATTAGCTTTATCAGCAAACCAATTAATCCAACAATCACTGTACTTAAAGCTTTGTTGTCTCCAACACTAGATACACTATATTGCCAAAGTACCTCACCTGCCTTGACACGCATATGAACTTAAGTGACATCCCATTCTTAATCCATAGGGTTTATTATGACGTCAGTTCCACCCTTTGCAGCTATAACAGCTTCAACTCTTCTGGGAAGGCTTTCCACAAGGTTTAGGAGTGTTGTTTATGGGAATTTTTGACCATTCCTCCAGAAGCGCATTTGTGAGGTCACACACTGATGTTGGACAAGAAGGCCTGGCTCTCAGTCTCTGCTCTAATTCATCCCAAAGGTGTTCTATCGGGTTGAGGTCAGGACTCTGTGCAGGCCAGTCAAGTTTATCCTCTCCAAACTCTCTCATCCATGTCTTTATTGACCTTGCTTTGTGCACTGGTGCACAGTCATGTTGGAACAGGAAGGGGCCATCCCCAAACTGTTCCCACAAACTTGGGAGCATGGAATTGTCCAAAATCTCTTGGTATGCTGAAGCATTCAGAGTTCCTTTCACTGGAACTAAGGGGCCAAGCCCAGCTCCTGAAAAACAACCCCACACCATAATCCCCCCTCCACCAAACTTTACACTTAGCACAATGTAGTCAGACAAGTACCATTCTCCTGGCAACCGCCAAACCCAGTCTCATCCATCAGGTTGCCAGATTGGGAAGCGTGATTCAACACTCCAAAGAAGGCGTCTCCAATGCTCCAAAGTCCAGTGGCGGCGTGCTTTACACCACTGCATCCGACGCTTTGCATTGGACTTGGTGATGTATGGCTTGGATGCAACTGCTCGGCCATGGAAACCCATTCCATGAAGCTCTCCACGCACTGTTCTTGAGCTAATCTGAAGGCCACATGAAGTTTGGAGGTCTGTAGCAATTGACTCTGCAGAAAGCTGGTGACCTCTGCCTACTATGCGCCTCAGCATCCGCTGACCCTGCAACCCATTCTTTCACAAATGTTTGTAGAAACAGTCTACATGCCTAGGTGCTTGATTTTACACCTGTGGCCATGGAAGTGATTGGAACACTTGATTTCAATTATTTAGATGGGTGAGTGAATACTTTTGGCAATACAGTGTTTATCAGCCTCTTTAGAAGCTTAAAACTGCTTGAAACTAATTGCTGGATTCGTTAGCCCTTTTTGATCATTGTTGGACAGCTAGTGTTAGCAACTGTGTTGAGTGTTTTGTTGCACTAGCCACAGAAAGCAACAAAATCAGCAAAACTGTAACCTGACACACCAGATCGTTTGTTTCACACATCCATCTGGAAAACTCTGAAAAAAAATAAACTCTGAGGGTGATTGGATGAACGTTCTGTCTGTCACATCTTTATGGGCCAATCAGAGCTTGCTTATGTCACAGCTCTGCTGCGCCTGAAAGTACTGCCCCTCATTGCTGATTGGTCCTGTCACTTTCTAACCGGATCCAAATGGTTCAGATTGGAGCTTTGCAAGATGGATGCGCCAGTGAGAATCAATCCGCAACCTGTATCCATCTACTTTGCAAGTTTAGCAAAACTGTTGAACTGATGAAAAATAATAACGTTAAAGACTTAGAGGTGGTTTTGGAATGAACAAGATGTCCATATTATAGATAGTATGAACTACTGTCATGCTAGTGGCTCTCAAATGTTGGTTAACTGTGGTTCTTGATCTTGAATGAAGATATTTACTTTCTGTTGAGCACAGAGGAGGTATTGGCATTCTTCCATTTGTTTGAAAGCTTTAGGTTTAATTTGTGTTAGCTATGTGCTGTTAACATTAGGAGTTTCGTTGTACATGCTAATGTAAGTATGCTAACAAAGGTAGAATGAAAATGCTCTGATAGCCTCACGTTTATCTGTGATTAATGTTTGTAATGTTGGCTCTTTATCTTACAATGTGAAGATATTTACTTTTTGTTGAGCACTGAGTATGTAATGGCCTTCTTCCATTTATTTGAAAGCTTTAGGTTTTGTTTATGTTAGCTATGTGAGGTTCAAATCAGGAGTTTGGGTTTACATGCTAATGTATGCTAACATATGTGGAGTGAAGATGTGTTGACAGCCTATTATTAATTTGTTTTAATATTTATAATTTTCACTCTCTCTAGTATGCTAGCATGCAGACATTAACTAGCATGGTTATTGGTTATTTATTGATAAAACTGACCACTATTATATCGATATTGTGTGTTTAAAGGTATTCTTCTTCATGATTATTCTCATGAACATCTCTACATTTTTTAACTTGCTAAGAAAAGCACAACAACATTTCTCTTGGGGGCAAAATTTATTGACATATTTTCAACTACAACTCCCATTCCTACAGCTAGTATGCACATATATATTTTTCGTAGTTCATAAAAATAAAAATATATTTATATATTTATATCATAAACATCTGTACATTTATAAGGAATAGCTCCAAAGAGGGGAAGGGTCATGGAGTGGAAAAGGCAGGAGAGGAGTGAAGGTCGAGTGAAAGGCTGCACATTCAGCAGCTGATTCCTCTTACAAAAGGTTCAAACTTGTTCACTGTCTCTCAGAACTGTGTAAGCCGAGTGCAAAGAACAGGGGTGGGGGTGGGTGGGGATGGGGGTGGGGGCGGGAGACAGGTAGAGCGATTGCTCATAGCATGGTTACCTCATTGAAGCATGTATATATTAATTATATTAGATTTACTGCAACTTAAAGTTGCACTTGCCAATTGTTCTTCAGTTTGTTTTCATCTTTAAGTATCGTTACTTGTGCAATGTTTCCCACAGCTCATGTAGGCCTACACAACAACAGACAATGGGTAGGGTACTTTTGGGGATGAAGGAGAACAGGGCAAGAGAGGAGAAATGGGCGAAGGAAAATCAGTCCAGGGAGGTATTTTGGTTGTGTTAAAGACATGCTGGGGTTTCTAGACAATTCCATATTTCGCCAGGTCGCTGAGCTCCATGTCACCAAAGGCCTCCCATGGGCAAACGACTGTGATGTCTGTGCCCAGACCCTCCATGCCGGGGATGTCGTCTCCAAATCTGTAAACAAAGAGAAGTGGGGCTTTACTTCCAGCCAAAGTTTCATTTGTGGTACTTCATTATTTTTAAGACTTCCAGTGGTGGAAGAGGTCAGATGTTGTACCAGGACAAAAAACAAAAACATAAAAAAGAGAGTAATCATCCAAATTCATTCATGCTCTGTATCCCTGTGTAAAACAGAAATTAAACTTTTTCATCTGGCTTTAATTTATAATGAAGAGTTTGACTTGTTTGGCGATTTAACATTCAGATAAAAAGTGTGAGAAACTTTGAAATGTCATTCTCTTTTTGTTCAACAGCTTTGACACATCAATGAAGTCGCTGCTCTTTCTCAACAGGTTACCAGCCGCTAAATGTTTAGAACCCACTGTTAAATATGTCACTTCACTTCTCAATATTATGATACATTATAATGTAGTTTTTAAAAGTAAATCAAAACGGTGGCGAAGATGGCATGGTGGTTGAGTCATGCCCCATGTGTGCATGCAGCCTGGGTTCCAACTCTCAAAACATTTGCTGTAAAATCAAGTAAAAAGCTATATATTTCCCACTAAATGCAGGTAAGTTACAATAAAAAGCAAATGTAAAACCTCAGAGTCCAAATATCTCAGCATTGCTTGAATAAATGTTCCAAGTTACTCTGTACTGATCTTACCCCTTCTGGCCTGGTTTGGGGGCCTTGCTCTTAAAGGTACGAGCGGTCCTCTGCTTGAACTTGGGAGGAGCCTTCTTGTCGGCGGGAGCTGCAACACCTGCGTCTGCCATCTTTTATACACTGAAAAACAAACCAAAAAAGCCTTTAACACCTAACTACTTAATCTCTACATTTAAGACCCCCCTCCTCCTCCCCCTCTAAGCCCCACTGTCCCCTGCTTAGATGATATAACATGTTTAAGTGAGGTCAAATTATAGATTAAAGCTGTCATACAGCTTCTTCAGAGCCGGTTACACAAACAGCTTTGACTATTTTTACACCTTGGCTTTAAAGATTACTCCCGGCCATATTGAGCATCTTGAGTCCTGGATATAACTAAGTTCACCTAATTCCACACTGAGTCCGATGCTTACACGCATGCTGTATGTTGAAGATAATAATCCAAGAGTTTAAGAACATGTTGACCTGAACAGGTAATTTTCAGATCTGATGTAATCTGCCCTAACTCTGGCCTAAGTTATATTTTACTGAAAGCTCAGCAACGCTTTGGTCTTTACCGTCATGTTCTTTCACCTCAATTAGTTTGTACACACACACACACACACACACATGTATATATTTTATTTATTTATTTATTTTTGACACTTTAAGAAATACTGTTCCTTAGTGCTCCTATTAATAATCAGACTGAGTTAACAATGCAAGCATTTTGAAATAGTAGAAACAGTAAGCACAATCAGTGCTAATAGCCTGTGTACCAGAACACTTTTTCTCTGTGCATACATGTATATATTTTTTTAACATGATATAAACCTCTAAGTTCCTTTGGAAAATCATCAAATGTCAGTTGGGATGCTCTTTCATAACATCAATACATCCAGGTTTTTGTATCTGTTTTTTTCTTTATTTTTTCACTTCAAATACTTTAATACATATATTCTATCTGTTGACAACTCTGCTATCTTATGTGTCATTTATGCTTCTGTCTTTCCTTTTGACAAAGAACATGCTTTTCTAACACTGATTGCTATGTAATGGTCTGTGTTTTCACTAGTACTATCAAAACTTCAGTATCAAAAAACAATTTGATAATAAATTACAGGGAAAAACTGCAATCTGCAATCTTTACATAATGTTCACCCAAACTTCATCTACTGATGTGCAACCTTTTACATCTTATACAAACTTTGTTATTGTTTCAAAAGCTTTTAAAAAGTTCTGAGCCATTTAGAAGCATGTTCTTTCTGAATGTTTTGTCAATATTATCAAATCTACCAGTAATACAATCTTTAAATATGGTATTATATTGTATTGTAAATATTGTATAAGTTATACCATGTTTAACCATGTTTTCTGTTTACCCAGCAGAGCAGTAAGACTGAGTTGATCTACAGTGAAACCAAAGTTATAAGAGAGTTCTGTCCATTGTACATGATCATTACAATTTTCTTATAATGAAAAAATATCCTCACACTGAACCAAAGATAATGTCTATACTTGAACAAGGACCCAACATTAAATAAGTTACACTTTGTTTTATAAGTCACACTTTTCAAGCACCTAATTTTACGCAAACTCTCTTTTTCAGTTAAAAGGTAAATGTGTCAGAAATTTAAAGACAAAGTAGTAATGGCTTTAAGAAAGTTAATGCCAAGTTAAACTGCCAAAACTTAACCAAGAAAATTCTGCATATTCTTTAAGCAATATTTAAATATCTTACAGAAATCGTTATCAGGAAGAGGAAGTGAGAGAAAATGTACTCAAACCAGGTTGCAAACTGCACAACTTACAAAGACTAAAACAAAGAAAGCAATGGGCTGTAGCACTTCAATTAAATAAACTTTAGTTTAAATTAAAGTTCCTCATCTCATCTGGGACCTGCCACATCTGTCTGCCCTTTTTTCTTCACTATCCTTACACTAACCCTAATCCTTCCTGCAAAGTTGAAAGTTGTCCAAAGCTGTCAGCAGAGGAAAGTTCTGAGTTTGTTCTTACCTGTTTCAGTGGTACAGCGGGCTGCTGGTAGATGTCTCTCTGGTCAGTTTGCGTATCTATTCTCTGTTCTGACTATCTTATATACTCCCCTCAACAAATCCCGCTGACGTGCTTATCTATAACTTTCTGTTCTTTTTTGCTCCAGTGTCCCAGTAAGCCGCTCTATTAGATTAGGAGGGGGCTCAAAAGTCTGTCACTGTCATGACATGTGAAGACCTTTACATAATGACGTGTATGTCAGAGACAAGTGAATAGATTCACCAAACAATATGAGTTCGGTTTGAAACTGGATGGAAGAGAGCACCTTATAAATGAATGCACAGTTTTAGATCAAATAAAATAATACTAGAACTAAATTAAAATCAAACACAGATAATCCGTAAGTCATAAACAGTGGTTTGTTGTAGTACCTAAAATCAATCATTTGACTTGCACAAAGGAGTTTTTTTTCTTTTCCTAGTTTTATCCACTTATCGAAGTCTTCATCTGCTAATAAAACATGCAAAACTGATGGAAAAGGCTAAAAAAATAACTTGAAAACACTGTTTATTTTCTCAAAATACATTACAATTTGTGTGCCATAAACATGAATGTATCAGGCATGTTTTTTAATCTTATTTTATGAAATATTATTCATTACAAATAATACTGTTGAGTAGGTAGTCTCATGTTGACCCTTTGTGGCCTGTGTTCATGCCATGAGGCTGAAGATTAAAGGCTGAATAGCTAAGTGTTCTTACTTTGCCTCTAAGCGACCATCACCTGCATGCAGCTCAGGTATATGCTGCTCTTACATCACATGCTCCATATCCTCGTGCAGGCTAAGTTAGGACACGTTTGTGTACAAACTAGCTGCAAGTATAAGCTGGTGCGTCATATCTTCTGTATGTTTCATATTTAACCTTCCAACATGAATGCCCTTAAAGTGTATGCAGTGACAAAACATTGTCCCATACTTTTTTTCTCCCAGAACTTTGAACCTTAGCCAATTACTGAAAATTCCATGCAACACTAACAAATGCTGCACAGTTTTTGTCTTTGTCAACAGCAGAAATGATATTACTTGTGACAGAAGTTAAAGCAGCATCAGCTCTGAATTTGGGACTCGAGACTTTCAATTTTATCTGCAGAAAAGAGGAATAGATTATAGAGATGTTTCGGTTGTTCTATAATTAATGAGGCCCAGAGCTTCAATAGATGTTCATTTTTCTTTTAAGCTTGAATCCTGTAATTAGTCCTTTTGCAAATATACAGTTAGAACATAAAAAACTACACACTAGCCAGTTATAAACCAGGGAATGAATGAGTTACTAACCTAAAGTCTACCAGGGAATCAGTGAGTTATTTACCCACAGTCAAGGAGGGAAAAAACCTATTTTCTAACCAGTTATAAACCAGGGAATGAATGAGTAATTAACATGTAGTTAATCACAGAATCAATGAGTTACCAACCCACTATTTACCAGTTTATGAATGAGTAACCAAACCAACAGTTAACCAGGGAATGAATGAGTTACTTACATGAAGTTTACTAAGGAATAAATTAGTTACTAATCCACAGTGAAGCAGGGAGGGAAATGCTCCCTGACTAGTAATTAACCAGTGAATTAATGAGTAACTAACCCACAGTTTACCAGGGAAAAAACTTCTAACTAGCCAGTAATTAACCAGTAAATGAATGAGTAACTAAACCAACAGTTAACCTGGGAATGAATGAGTTACTAACCCAGAGTGAACTAGGGAAAAAAAATCCTAACTAACCAGTAGTAAACCAGGAAATCAATGGGTTAGAAAATAACAGTAAACCAGGGAATAATGGCCAACTAACCAGTAGTTAACCAGTGAATAAATGAGTTATTAACTGCTGGTTAACCTACATCAAACTGGTGAAGCTACTGGGTAAAAGCAGAGTCATAAACTACTAAATTACCATGGAAATCATGCATGACTAATCACTTGTTCATTAAGCAGGTAAAGAATTACTTTCTAACCAGCACCAGAGAATGAATGAGGGACAAACTGGTAGTAACCAGGGAATGAATGAGTTAATAACTGGTACTTAATCATGCGCAGCTACCTCGTGGTTTACCAGGGAAATAAAGACCAACTGAATGGTAGTTAACCAGGGAATTAATAAGCAACTGACTTGAAGTTAGCAGAGAATGAATGACTAAATGGAAGGCTATTAGTGATTAACTTAGTTATAATTTACTAAGGAATAGATAAGTGACTAACTGGGAGAGAGCTAGGGAAAGAATACGCACTTTACTGGTAGTTAATGATTTTTTAACATGAAGATGGCAAGTTTCTCCTTGATAAATATTCAGACATTTACAATTAATTAGCTTATAAATATGACAACTGTTAGTTAAAGAGCTCAAAATTATGTTTATGAGAACAAATGATGTCCTGAAATGATTACTTCCTGTTGATCTTCATACTGGGAGGGAATTCAATACTGGATGATAACTCAGTGATTACTCATCCATTAGTTACACAGTGTCTCTAGTTGTAAAGCGGAGCATCATAGTGGGTAGTTACTCAGACTCAGTACCTTCTCAATGCATTAGTTAGCTTGTTGTCTTTACAATAAAGTGGAGCGTCATATTGAGCATTACTCAGCTCTTAACTACTTCCTATTCATAAGTAACTCAGTTTTCCCATGTTGCAAACAGGAGCATTATACTGAGTTCTTTTTATGATTACCTTTTAATGGTTACAGTTATTGCTCATTCATAAACTAGTAACTTTGAACATTTTGAGCACTTTATTTTAAGTGTTACTATTGACACGTTTTCTTACACTGTACAAGGTACAGACACGTCTAGAAACATCTGATATTTATATCTGCTAGTCTTTCATCTTATCTATTCGTGGCTGAGCTGGTACTGAACGGGCAGAGCCGAGTTGGCACCAAAAGGAGAGAGAGAGTCATCATCTGAGGAGATTAACAGCTCACAGGACTTTAAAAAGGGACAGTCTGGCATAGGAAGAAATTCTACAACTGAGGAGTACTGCGAGAGGCTCATCAGACGGCATAAGGAAACACTAACTAAAGGTGAGAGGAATTTGCTTTTTCTCTGCTGTGGTGTTCATGCAGGATGGTGTTGATGCACATCTTAGAATTTACCTAGAGGAGATGGATTGCCATGGCTTTTGAGTATTTTTTCCAGTCTGAAATGGAGTTAAATTGACTTATTAGACAGATTTACGTGGACTAGAGGCCGCATCCCTCTCATTATATCATGAGCTCTTATTACCTGAATGAATTTAGGTCAAGCAAGTGGGTTTTGTGCACTGGTTGTAATTTTTGTCAGTCAAAGCATAATGGATTTCTATTTCTTTTGTTTTCATTTCAACCTCTAATCTCAAGAAATCATCAATAAAAGACAATTTTACATCCATAACATTAAAATTGTTCTAAAGTTTTATGGAGAGACGAAGAAGAAATAGATGTGTTCAGAATGGAGTGCTTTAGAGTAACAAGGCCAAAATAAAGAGAACATTTTTTATTGATAAATCTTAAAAGCTTTTACCTGTAGCATTAAGGCTGAGTTTAAAGTGCTGTACACAGTGCTGTTAAGAAGTACTATTTTTGATATGTGTAGCATAAATGGATGAGCAATATGAAGATACATAAATTAGTTTAAATTGAACACAACTTGCTGGCCAGCTGTATCACAAAGCAGGATGTGAACTTGTAGTGAAAGTTCTTGTCATACAAAGCTGTAAAAAAAACTGGAAAAAAAAAACAGTTGCTGAGGTTCCATGTCTTTTTTCTGTTTCAGTAACCTAACACAATGGCTGACGTAGCAACTCCCGCTGACAAGAAGGCGCCACCCAAATTCAAGCAGAGGGCTATGCGCACCTTCAAGAGCAAAGCGCCCAAACCAGGCCAGAAGGGGTGAGACAGATTACATATTATACAAACATTCATCAATACAGTTCTGTTTCAAATCTCATCTTCCATTGCCCATGTCTGTCAGTTTTTCACCGGTCTGATCCTTTTTTGTCCCCGGCTCTCAGATTTGGAGACGACATCCCCGGCATGGAGGGTCTGGGCACAGACATCACAGTGATCTGCCCATGGGAAGCCTTCGGGGACATGGAGCTCAGTGATCTGGCGAAATATGGAATTGTTTAACACTCCTCTCCTCCTTTCCTTTGCCTTTTACCACAATAACCCCTGATGTTATCCAGCTGTAGACTTTACAGCTGAAAATGTGTTTTGTGTGGTCTAGAGAGGAGGCAGCTTTTGATGATTAAGAGGAGAAATAATTCAGCACTTTGTCTTGTCTTGTGCACTTTATTCACCCTTTCCAACAATTTGTCTGTATGCCCTTTTTCTATTTTCTTACCTGCTTTTTCCTCAGGAGTGATCTCTTTTCTAATGAACTTAAAGTGTTAAGAAAACGAATGTAAATTTTGAGTGAAAGATCAATTCTTTCGATTTGATCTCCTCTTCCTCCACCTCTTCTCCTCAAGGCTGCAAATCCAACATGCACAGATTATGTCTATTTTGTGTATTAGCCAGATCAAAATATATTTTTATGATGCAGTGTAATGTCCTAGTCCCTCTCTTTTGTCAGAAGAGGAACAAATCCTTAAACTCAATAAATGGTTCTATTTTCCATAGACCATCTGTCCTTGTGTCTTTCCCATTATTAACAACAAATGTTTCACAGTTAAAAAGAAAAAATAAACA
This sequence comes from Cheilinus undulatus, assembly GCF_018320785.1. Lineage (NCBI taxonomy): Eukaryota > Metazoa > Chordata > Actinopteri > Labriformes > Labridae > Cheilinus > Cheilinus undulatus. The sequence goes on along the minus strand of NC_054868.1, from coordinate 29,849,294 downwards.
AATAATTCACACAGACAGTTAAAACCAACATAATAACAGAAGCACACACATTTGTGTGTGTGTGTGTTCTTATTTTGGGACCAAGCATTATATGATCTAAGTTAAACTATTATATTTACTCATCAAATCCATCACCGATGCTGCTGCAGCTGACGCTCTTTCATTATTTATTCAGATGAGAAAAAAAAGATCTGGCTTCAAGGATAGAAGGAGTATATCTGATTGTTGCATAGCAACTAAGGCTGCTTTGTGCAATGTCCACATAAGACGTATCTCATGTCTCTTAAAACAAATTTCCTCTGCCGTTTCTCCTCTGCATTGTTTCCTCGTATCTCATAGACTCTCTGTTCATCTGTGGTAGAAGGGAAGAAGACACAAGGAAAAGGCCACAGAGAGAGAGAGGCATGGACACAACTCAATCTACACTCAGTACCCCATAAAGACAAAATGATAACAGAACAAAGACATTTTTGGACATTTGTGAAAAAAAAAAAAAAAAAAAAAAAAATATATATATATATATATATATATATATATATATATATATATATATATATATATATCTATATATATATCACACTGACGTAAGTATTCTGATACTTTATTCAACACCTGGCAGTAAGATGTGCGCACTTGTTGTGGAGGCAGGAGGAAATTGACAACATGTACAGTGAGATGGTGAACTAAATCCAGTCTGCATAGTTATGCATTTGAAACAATTAAAATTCCTGAAAAATGAACCAAAATCTGCTCTGAAGGTGTGGGCATGTCAGTTGAATGTGCCAAAGCCACGCCCGTTAACAAGAAGGACAATCCTCTCAAATTTTAGAAATGCCACAACCTGAATAGAGGACTCATCTGTCTGCTCTTTTTGGAACCACTATAGAAACAATCAAATTCATATAATGACAAACACTAAGAAAGCTTTCAGGCTTTCTATAGAGAGGTGTATAAGACAGAGCAAAAAGGGAGCAGGAGACGCTGTTCTTAATCATAACCCATGTATAAGACTTGGATGGATATGAAACACAAAAAAATTGAACCTGTTCTGAAAAATAAAGAATGACAGGAAAGTTTCGGCATCAGTGTGCAAATGTTTTCACAGGACTTTGGTTGAAAAAATATTTAAGCCTTTTAACAACTTTAGTGAAGCTGATTAGTCCTTTCTTGTTTTAATCGTGTTTCAGTCTGCCAGTGCACCTCTACAGTCTCATTATAGTGAGATTATCTGTCAGAATTGGCCAGAGTGGTCAGGACTGTTAATCTGCAGGTTGCTCTCTGGCTGATGCACAGTTCATTGTGGCGACTGTATTTGCTGGTAGAGTAAGAAAGAAGGGGGCAGCTCACAGAGACATTATCTCATTACAGCTTCATCAAGATGTGAGAAAATAAGCTAATGACCCCAGGACAGGATCCAGTCAAATGTAGTATGGTTTTTGTTTGGAACCTGTACTTACAGGTGGCTGCAGTGAAATGACCTCCTTGTGTCTGCTTTTACTCTCTGGCTGCAAGATGAGACTTTGCAGTGTCATGGAGAAATTAAGCAATCATTGACAACTTTTTAGACATATTTAAATCCTTATAGTTCACATTTGTATAATCTGAGTGTGCAGAAATATTAGAATAGATAAAACAAAATTGGTTAACAGGATGAGATTAAGGCTGTGGTTTTCGGTGTTACTTAAAATGACTCACTTTATTCTTGTAAGAGCCCCCAAACATCTATCTAGTTTGCTTCAAAGTGCTTCAAAGACACCCTCCTCACCTGGATGGAGCAATCCACCATTTTCCAGGAGAAAATCATGGCCTTGGACTTGGAGGTTCTCACCCTCATCCCAACCACTTTGCACTCAGCTACAAACCACCTCAGTGCCTGCTGGAGGTCCTCGGCTGTAGAGGCCAACAGAACTGCATCTTCTGTGTGTGAGAATTCAGCATGGCCTCTCACTGAGTGTGAGTCAATCAGTGCAGTGCCAGGTGTGTGAGGACTGATTGCCACTGATGAGGGCCAGGTGTGGCAAACTGATTTAAGCACCTGGGCTGCAGCACTCTGTGCTGACTCATTACCTCACCTTCAGAGTTAGTGAGCGCATCTCCTTGTGTTTTCCTGTGTTTTGAGCGAAAGTTAGCACAAACATTACTGACAACTTACCTGAGAATATTACCTGTGAATTAACAGTTGAAGTGGATTAGTGCTGGAGGTCTTTGCCCAGTCCTTTTGTTTAGTTTTCACTGCTCCGGTGACCATAGTGTTTCATGGGAGAAAGCTTTTCTTCCCCCTTAGAGCTTTGTTTCTAATCAGCTGCTAGGCAGCGGTGGTTTTGTTCTCTTTTCTCAGTATTATTTTAGTTGGGGAGATTCTTAGTTTGGGTTGCTACCAGTTTGGGTTCCCTCCTTCCCTTTCCCAAATATCGCTTGCGATTTTAGTGGCTATCCTTCTGGGATAGCTTTAAGAACCCCCCCCCCCGAGTCCGCAATTGTGTCCCACTTCCCGCATTCTGACAGAGTGAAAACAGAGATGGGCTTCTGAGGCCACCCAACTGAAAACTCTCCTCCCCATGGCTGCACCTCGAAATCCTGTCTGTTAAAATCACAAACAGAATTGGAGTTGGCATGAGACCAATGTGCACCTGGAATGTGTTCGACTTAGTGCCTAGATGCAAACACAGCCCTCACTTTGGTTATAGAGGGAACGGAGGGCTCACTGCAGCAGCCCTCAGACTCCATAATCCTGCAGTACCCCCACTTGAGACACATTCATAAGCCTTCTCCAAATCCACGAAACACATGTTGATTGGATATGAAAATTCCAGTGCTCAAGAATTCCTGCAAGGGTAAAGAGCTGGTCCACTGTCCCAGGGGCAGAATGAATTCCTCCAGTATCCGAGGTTCGACAACCGTCTGGAGCCTCCTTTCCAGGACCACTGAATAAACTCCCATGGAGGCTGAGTAGTATGATCCCAGCAATTCAAGAAAGCTCCCTAAGATTTTATTTAATAATTCTGGTTAGGCATCAGCAGCAAATCATGTGTCTCTGTGTTTGAGCTTATTTCATGTTTCCTCTTTACTCTGACTAATTTTTGTTTTTGTTTTATCAAATACACACACAGAGGACTTGGGGTGGGCATTAAATCTCTGCTCTGACACAAACGTGAGACTTCTGACTGAGGCTCGATACTCTGCCAGCTTAGTCATGCTGTAAGAGGATTGGGACTCGCCCATGTGGGTCAGTGCAGACAGACACAGCACAAGAGTGTTGTGTGAGACTTTTATTAGCAGAGATTATCCTGCTAACCCTGACCATGACTGCTATTTATAGACAACACACGCACATTCATTCTGCTTTTTATGGCAGCAATCAGCTATTTTTTATGTTAAAAGGGAGTGCAAAGAGTCTAACACTGAGAAACATGTTGCACATTGCATCTCTGCATATGTTTATGTGAAAAGGTCAAGGTAAAGGTCAAACTAGATGTAGTTTTCTGTCATTAAAAATCTCTTTTCCATTTTACTACTAAGCTGCAAAAAGGGAAACCAATGCAGTCGTGCAAAGGCTGCATTTTGAGTTTTCACTTGTGGCTGCAGAAGCCCAAACAGTCACATAAACACCCATTACAAAGTACTTGTTTACTGCCTCGTTCAAAAATTATTTGGTCTGAGTAGATCACAATTTACTCTTTATAAACTCTATGGGGGTTGAATTGAAAGTCATACATTTTATTTTTTTTACGAAGGATGAGACTCGTGCATTGTAAGGAGTGCAATGCTAAATTAGTTTTGTATTTTTCAGTCTAAATTTTAACCTAACTGATGTGACAGTGTGGTGGAGCTGTTCTTTCAAGAGGCTCAAATCCTGCTTCAGCTTTCTGCCCTGAGTAAGGTTGTGAGAAAATCTGTTTCAGACAGTATCTCTGGTACAGCAACTGCAATGTTGGGCTCTAGACATAGGCAATATAAGTAACTGCTTAGGGTCATGATCTCACCTATGGCATCAAGATGGCCAGTGACTACTGAGTCACAGAGTCTCCTTCTGTGACTCAGTAGGTAGTGACATAACCATCAAATTCCATATACTCTGTTTGCGCTGTAATCACTCCTCAAAAGCACTTCAGAGCATATGGCTCCATTTCTAGTCAGTCTTTGCAAACCACTGCAAACCGCTGCCAAACCACATCAATCCATGTAGCTCAGTTTGATGGAAACAGGAACGTCAATTTACAGAGTTATTGGTCAATTTTTTTCCGCTTGTAAATTTCATCAATATATCACCATTACAGTATATACAGTTGCAAGAAAAAGTATGTGAACCTTTTGGGATTTCTTGGATTTCTGCATAAATTGGTCATACAATGTGTTCTGATCTTCATTTAAGTCACAACAATAGACAAACACAGTCCGTTTAAACTAATACGGCACAAAAAATGATATGTTTTCATGTTTTTATTGAACAAAACATGTAAACATTCACAGAGCAGGGTGGAAAAGGTATGTGAACCCCTTGGCTAACGACTTCTCCAAGAGCTAATTGGAGCCAGGAGTCAGCCAACCTGGAGTCCAATCAATGTGATGAAATTGGATGTGTTGGTTAAAGCTGCCCTGCCCTATAAAAAACATACACCAGTTTTGAGTTTGCTGTTCTTAAGAAGCATTGCCTGATGTGAACCATGCCTCCCACAAAAGAGCTCTCAGAAGACCTACAATGAAGAATTGTTGACTTGCATGAAGCTGGAAAGGGTTACAAAAGTATCTCTAAAAGTCTTGATGTTCATGTGTCCACGGTAAGACAGACTGTCTACAAATGGAGAAAGTTCAGCACTGTTGCTACTCTCCCTAGGCGTGGTCGTCCTGTAAAAATGACTGCAAGAGCACAGTGCAGAATGCTCAATGTGGGGAAGAAGAATCCTAGAGTATCAGCTAAAGACTTACAGAAATCTCTGGCACATGCTAACATTTGTGTTGACAAATCTACAATAAGTAAAACATTAAACAAGAATGGAGTTCATGGGAGGACACCACAGAGGAAGCCACTGCTGTCCAAAAAAAAACCATTGCTGCACATTTGAAGTTTGCAAAAGAGCACCTGGATGTTCCACAGCACTACTGGCAAAATATTCTGTGGACAGATGAAACCAAAATTGAGTTGTTTGGAAGGAACCACAACGCTATGTGTGGAGAAAAAAAGGCACAACACACCAACATCAAAACCTCATCCCAACTGTGAAATATGGTGGAGGGGCCATCATGGTTTGGAGCTGCTTTGCTACCTCAGTGCCTGGACGGATTGCTGTCATTGACGGAAAAATGAATTCCCAAGTTTATCAAGACATTTTGCACGAAAACTTAAGACCATCTATCCGCCAAGTGAAGCTCAGCAGAGGATGGGAGATGCAACAGGACAACGACCCAAAGCATAGAAGTAAATCAACAACAGAGTGGTTTCAACAGAAGAAAATACGCCTTCTGGAGTGGCTCAGTCAGAGTCCTGACCTCAACCTCATTGAGATGCTGTGGCATGACCTCAAGAGAGCGATGCACACCAGACATCCCAAGAATACTGCTGGACTGAAACAGTTTTGTAAAGAGGAATGGTCCAAAATTCCTCCTGACCGTTGTGCAGTTCTGATCTGCAACAACAGGAAATGTTTGGTTGAGGTTATTGCTGCCAAAGGAGGGTCAACCAGTTATTAAATCCAAAGGTTCACATACCTTCATACATAAACGTACCTTGCTCCCATTTTCAACCACAGCTTAACCCTTTAGCCCTTGTTTATCTTTCGTCACTGTTTCTTTCACTTTCCTCATTAGCATTCTCTGCCGTTTCATTTCTGTTTGCAGTCAATTCCTGTCACACGTATAGACAAAATTTAACAAGAAAACTTCAGATTGTACCGTAAGTATACAACACAATCAAAATAAAGGTTCATAATAAGCAATTAACTTGACTTTGGATTCATTTACACAGATGATATCAAGGTGAAAAGTAAATCAACTTCAGAAAGGCAAGGTAACCTGTTGTTTACATACTGTTCTCACATTGGACGCATTCTCCTGTGATCTCCTCTTGTACTCATATGGGGCTTTTCCATTACACGGTGTGGCTCGGTTTGACTCGGCACGGCAGCCCAGTGCAGCAAGGAATTTGCTTTTCCACCACAACCAAGCTACCTGGTTGTGGGCACGTCTAGAGCTGATGATGCAGATTTTTGAGCCCTCCTTGATCCCTCTACACTGTCTGGTCTGAATGAATGAATCCCATTATAGGCGACCTTGCATCGGACTGATGTGTTAGAGGGCTTCCCCATCCTCCGTGGCCCCTGAGATAATAACACTCAGACTGATGTGTTAGAGGGCTTCCCCATCCTCTGTGGCCCCTGAGATAATAACACTCAGACTGATGTGTTAGAGGGCTTCCCCATCCTCTGTGGCCCCTGAGATAATAACCATCAGACATCCGATAAGCTGCAAATCCATACTGCAAACCCTCCCCCAGAGCTGACACAGTGACCGTGACCCACTTTATACTACTTCTTAACCACTTGTATCTGTCATTTCAAACCAAAAGTCATTAGATACGCTGACTGATGTTTTAGATGCTTTGATGGATTCAGTAATAAAAAAAATAAAAATAAAAAAATAAAAGATTTGTGTAGTTCATGTTTCAATATCCCACCACCACCAACCCACCACCATCGATCTCTTCAAGTTTTTTGTTTAAAAATGTTTCTTGTTTTGGAACGTTAACACATCTTGTGAACGTAAAGAGTCAAAGGCAGTGAGGAGAGGCTAAGCAGCAGTGTGGGGGATTAAAACGACATGATGTGAGGCCTGTACACTCTCTGAGCTGTGTCAAAGCCTAACAGAGTTAAAGGTTGTGTAACAGGTGAAAACTGAAAAACAGTGACAGCTTTAATCTGGCCGCAATCTGTATAACAGTAATCCACACAGGACTTGTTTACCTGCAATTACATCACTGATGTCCGAACTCGACTGAACTCTCTGGCTCTGAAATGCTCACTGAGCTGTGGATGCCTCGGTCAGACCTCAATTAATATATTATAGGCAAAGACAAATCTGCAAGTGAAAGACTGGGGACATAAAAGGCAGAAAGTTGTAACAAATAACAAGGAAATCAACTGAAAGCTCAGGCTGCTCAGCATCATCTACAAAAAAACATTGCTCATGGATTCTCAGAGGTTTGGCTAAATGTTAAATCAATTTGATAAATAATATCTGATAAAACACAGCCAGATTCTCGCTGCACAGTGACTCCACATTTACTTGAAAATGTGTGTACACAAGCTTAGTTCTGGTGTGGGATTTGAGCATATCGTACACTCACATCCAGGTTGATAAATGCTGCCCAGTTCTCTGGCATATGCAGGTTTGATAAATTAAGGCACCCTACTCCCGCATTTCATGAGGGAAGAAAGAAAAGGAAAGAAAAGAGGTGATTGGTTCGAAATACACTGACTGGTCTGAACTGCTTCATCTGACTTCTCCTTTACTGTCTTTCATAAACTCTCTGACTGCACTGGGTTGGGACCTCGTTGAGGGTCACAAGACACTGTGAGGGGGTCACCAGATCTCTTCAAAAAAAAAATAAAGAACATTTTTTAATTATTTGAAATTGTATATTTTACCCATTTTCATAAAAATGTACGCTTAAAATGAGGTATATGTAACCTGACACGCCAGATGGATGTGGGAAAGCTTCAATAGGAAACGTTTGAGAAAAGGCAGAGGCTTTGAAAAAAACTCGGAGTGTGATTGGATGAACGTTCTGTCACATCTCCACGGGCCAATCAGAGCAACAAAACACGTGATGTAGCCGCTATCGAGCTGCACGTGTGCAGCTACCGAGGAATCACGCGAACCATGGCGACTAAAGACATGTAAGTACTCGACTTTTGTCGTTTTTGAAAAGAAAACAACTCACTGCAGTTCTTTGTTCTTTTTTTAAAGAAGAAATGTTGTCAAGTTCAGATAAAACTGGTGCTTTAGCAGCATCCACGCTAAGATCTTCCACCAATTGCACCAGCCTCTTGCTGCCTGTTTACATCACGACTCTGCTGCACCTGAAATTACTGCCCCCTTCGCCGACTGGTCCTGCCACTGTCTAACCGGGCCCAAACAGTTCAGATGGGAGCTTTGCAAGATGGATTTGCCAGTGAGAAACAAAGAAAACCGGCGTATCCATCTGCTTTGCAAGGTTAAGTTATATGGTCATTTGGTGAGATTTATGCTCTAATCAAAGTAACGTTTCATAAAACACATAAAATGTAAGGCTGCATTTGACTAGTCCTCAGTGTGCATGGCTGTGTTCAACTATGCTTTTAAGTGGGGGTATTATGCCTTTTTTCAAGGTTTTACACCATCTCTCTGATACCCACGTAGTAGCATTACATGGTTTACAGCTCAAAAAACTCTTCATGTTTCTCACACTGGCGTCCTGAGAAACCCTTATTTTAACCTCCATCTGAAATGCTTCGTTTTCACTGCTGTCTCTTAAACACTCCCCTGCTCCACAGATCTGCAAGTTGTAGACCACAGCACGATGTCAGGCCGATGTCAAGTCTCTCTTGTGGCACAAGTTTTCTTCCCAAATCTACCAGCATCCCCTAGTTGTTAGCACTCTCTTGCTGACCTGGCAGACGCCTGCCAACAAACCTGCTTCTTTTAAATTTCTCTCACTCACAAACTCTTTCCCTGATTACATCTAAAACTGATGTAAATTTTTGTTTCTGTGTTTGCAATCATAACTTTTTTTTTAATGTCAGCACAAACTAAATGAGCACACAGGTCTGTAATTTGAACCTAAATTGTATCATCTGTGAGTCTGTTGAACTCTAAACACACGTACGCAAAGTCAGAAATCCAGAAAAAAAGACTGCATTGTTTTCTCCTTTCCTTTTAAAAGTCTGTTTTCCACCCTTAAACTATTTCTACCATTCTCTGGCCTGCTTTTGTGTTAGGAATGTCATAAGTGCTGTCTTCACTGCAAAGCTTGTGCCTCTGCTGGAATAACAAAGATGTTAAAAGGCTGTTTGTTGCTCTGAGAGCGCAGTGAGCCACAGGAAGTCTTAAAGCTGAACATAAAATCTTAATGGAGACATTCATGCAGACTACAAAAAGCTATTTCAAACTGGTCATATCCACATGACAATCTGGGGGTGAATGAGATTTTTTTTTTTTTTTTTTTTTTTTTTTTTGTTTTTTGTTTTTTTTTTTTACTTTTAAAGGCTTTAAGCCTTATGTCACCAAGTTCACGGATAAAATACAATTCTGAAAAATCTATTAAAATCAATGGGAAAAAAGCAAAAAAAAAAGATAAAAATTTGTTCAATTATGGGGAAATTTCAACAAAAAAATGGACAGAAAGTAATCTTAAGGTAAAGAAAGTAGAAAAAAAATCCCAAAATGCCCAGTAGAATTTTGGACAAAAGTTTAAGAAAGATCCTGGATTTTTAGGAAAGATTCCACATTTTTAGGGAGTAAAATCAATTTAATATTTATCTATATTTCATACTTTAAAATAAAAATGAGCAATAGTTCTTGTTTATATTTGGAAAATATCTCACAAAAAATTGCCATAGGTTTTCAAGTTTTGAATACGTTTGCAAAAAAGACTTTCTTAAAGTTTGCTTTAGTGTCTGATATTTATTACAAAGTTCTTGCAAAATGTTTTTGAAAAATCTGATGATAGTATTTTTTAAAGCAGAAGCTCAAATTAGTAATACATATATATTTTAGAAAAAGTTCCATAAAACTTATCTCCAAAATCTATCCATCCATCTTCTTCTGCTTATCCGAAGTCAGGTTGCATTTTCCTCCAAAATGCACATTGGAATTCCCCAAAATCACACAAATCCCTATGCAATTCAAAAACAATCCCTGTAAAACTTCCTGAAACTTCCATTTAAGTTTATATAAATGCCCTTTATTCAATGGTAAAATTTAAATCCCTGTTTAATTCACACTTTTAGTCACTGTCACTCTTTTCTCCTTTACTCGACAGCATTGTCACTCTTCACTTTGTCAGTATATCACAAAATTCCCATTTGAATCTTCATCAAACTTCAGAGAATTACTTCTAAGTCATTTTAAAATCTTAGACAGAAGATGCTCTCTTTTTACTGGTTTTATCAGGGTATTTTTATGATATATTTTAGTTAAATTAAAAGCTTTGCAACCTGGTGTCTTGGCTTTGTCTACAGTAAGTGATTTTGCATCAGACACTTTAGTTTTTAAAAATGACTTCATGGTTCAATTTTACTGAAAGATTTAAAGGTTTTTCTTTGCATGCATTTGAAAGGTGTTGGGTTAAATCTTAGTCTTATAAACAACATGGGATCTCTACAGAGAAAATTCTAGATATGTTACACTCACTAAATGTAATTTTACATAAGCAAATAAAACATAAAATTGCACATTAGACTCTTTAAAGGACAATTAAGTTTAAATCATATCCAGAAAGGGTGAACATGTAAATGGCACAATAAAACAATGAATTGTTAGACCTACTGCTATCCAAATAGCAAATCAGACTAATTTTGGCCCTCGATGAGAGTTTGCATGAATGAGTAGAGAATGTTTCCCCCCTGTGGTGACTGAACTAAAATGCAGCTTGGTTGTTCACATATGTATCACTCAGGCCTGCAGTGGGAAATAAAAACAGGGGTATAATCTGATGGCAGCAGAGCCTTCAAACCACAACAGATGAGTGAAAACATTTCAGCAAAATATTTAGAGGTTCAGGGAAAAAGAAACAAGGATAACTCTGTCATTTATAACCAAGCTCAATAAGCCTGTGCCATTATTGTCCCTCTTAACCTCTGATACCATACTGCACACATTCATTCAAACCTGTCCACTATGGTGACACGTCATCTAAAGCCCTAGCACTCCCACTCAGCTCGTACACCTGCCTGGTTCCCACGAAGCCTCCAATCAAATCCCAGAGAAACCACAGCAGCCACAGCCAGCTGCCATTTGGCAATCAGTCAGAGACGCAGACGAGGTGACGCATCTCTTTCAGAAGAGTCAAACAGCTTCAAAGTGTTCTGGGCAGACCTCTTTACCTGCCTGCCTGTCAGCGAGATCATTTCAAACATGCTGGTCACCGTGCTTTTCTCCCTCCTGCTGTCTTCTGTCATTGCTGCAGAGAAAGGTAAATCATATACAGTACTAATAACACTTGTTAGAATGGTATAAAGTTAGCCTTTCAATTGAACCCAAGTGTTGCAGCCATGCAGACATTTTTATGTGAAAAAGAAGTCTGATTGATGTTTAGCTGACGACTATGCTGGAGCACCGACTTAGACTCTTTAGACGTTACCATCTTGTTTTTTAAGGCAAGAAGAGACCATGATTCAGTTGAATGTTTCAAGTAGGGATGCAGGAGATTGGATTTTTGCTGATATCTGATGTGCCGATATTTAACTTATTTTGGCCGATACTATAGTTCAGAGCTTAAATATGCTTTTAAATTTTTGAGACTCAAGATGAACAAAAGAAATAAAACTCCTGCACCGGCATTCATAGTGCTCTGTCAAAGATTTACCTTATCTACTGTAAAAATATTTAAGCTTTTACGCAATAGACCACTTGGTAGATATTAATTTTTCAATCTTTGACTCTCTGTCTTATCAAGAATTTGAGATCTATACTTTTAAGTTAAAGATTTTGGCAAACATTTCTAGATTACAAGAGATTTTGATACTTTCATTTACTCCCCTCATGATGATGAGGAAGTTTGGTTTTCACTTAGCTTTTCCTTAAGTGCAGCAATGATGTCAATATAAGAGATGTTCTAACATTATAACACTGAGCAGTAGTATTTATTAATGCTTCTTAGTTTGTCTTGGCATGCAAAGCAAGATTAGCCCACATTTTACCTGATAAATGTCAATAAGATGTAGTTTAAACTGTGAAGATGTAAGCACCCAGCCTTTAGCATTATCTAGCTAAAGCATAATTTTTATGCAAGGGTAAGTGAGTGAATACTCGTTGTTCAAGCCAAAGATGTGTTTCTTGGAATCTTATTTTTATTTCTTATTTTTTAGATGAAGCCCTTCCAAGGCTGAATGACGCCAACGCTGCTGAGGCCTTCATCGACTCTGCCGAGGTGGTGGTCATCGGATTCCTGGAGGTTTGAAAATAAAATTTACCCAACAGAAAAAAATCCAAACCACAAGCCTGAATAAGAAGCTGTTTTATAGTTAGGTTTATGAAGTTAACATGAGTGTGGTAGACCGGAAGATCAGATAGATTACGTTTATGAGACACCAAAAGCGAGGGCTCCAGAAATAAAACTTTTGTTTGTGCCCTGGTCCCACTGATGCTACCCTCACAAATAGATTTTGACTGAAGAATGTATTTACTGTAGCCACACCTTTGGCAGCCCTGGAGCTGTGAGGAATAAGGGTGGCAGGCTGTCCCTTAAGGGCGAGCCCTTTGGACAGACTGTGTGCGGGGGAAGATGTTGGGTTCTGACAGGAAATACATATCCAAAGATCTGTGGCATTGGCTCCAATGACCCGTCTGTAAACAAGAGCAAGAGGCAGGGAGAAAGTTCATGAGAGGAGAGCAGACGAGAGAGCATGTGAGGATAAGTCATGGCTGGACAGTGATGCCGAAGGCAATGAGACACTAAAATATTGTTACTGTGACTCACTGGGAATGATCACATATTACAGGCTGCAAAATAATAAAATGCAGAGCCAGAGCTCATGTAATGTCGTCCCAGGAATAGACTTGATTCACCTTCCTCTTAGTCATCCTCACTTTTCTACATTTTACACAACATAACACTTCTGTTTGTTGCCATCTCTGTGTTTTTAATTCGTAACATGTCCTATTATTCTAATTTCAATGTGTAATTTATTTACAATTTCTTGTTATTATTCAGTCCTCTTGCTAAACTGCTCATTCATTGAAAGATTTCCCTAATTTATGGGATTTTAATTTTACAAACACCAATGATGCTGAGTGATATTAGTTTTACACTACACTACAGAAAGTAGAAAATGTTATTCTTGCATAGGAATTCATGTGAAACTGTACAGAGGCCAAGTGCAAAATGTTTTTTTTTCCGAATCAATGATATTTTCTTAGAACTACAAGCTATATTTTGTGGAAAGTTAAAATTAAGCCTTTTTATTTAATTATTTATCTATTTATTTATTTTTGCTGTCCTGAGGCCTCTAGTAAAGATGGTGAGTCTGAATTCTGCTACCATCACCATCCAGAGCTTACATTTTTGATACCCGACAGTCAAGCACTAACTAGCGTATAAACGCAGTAACAGGGATGAGAGATTTGGGAAGAGACATTCAGGAAAGGAGCTGCAGGCCAGACTTGAAACTGCGTGCATGGGACGTGACCTAAACATTAGGTCATAAACAAGGGTCTATTTTTATTTCAGTTTCGTCCTGTTTCCCTTATGGAATAAAGGTTGTGGAAGTTGAAAAATGAACAGTCCAACTTAAGACTTACAGCTGTTCAGTCCCAAAGCTCGCTCTGATCTGCTGCTTGCAGTGTTTCTCCGAGATGATAACAGATATGATGTGATTATTATTATTATTATAGTTAAGAAAAGGTTGGGGAAAATCTGCATTTGATGGCATATCACTACAAGGGCATTACACAAGCTGAAACTCTCAGCGGTTATAGTTTGAGAGGGGGCAATCTTTTGCATTATGACACATACATATCACTGGCATCTGGCTGAAACCTCATATCTCCATTTTTCATTATTTACTTTTTTCATTGTCAAGTCAGTTGATCAACCTTTACATCTGTCAGGGGGTTTTGCAATTGTTTTAAGCAATAAGTGTCAAACAGATGCTGGCTGTCACCATCCAGTGTTGTAATTAATTTAAAAAATACAAGATTTTTAAAGTCCTTGATAAGTGGTCATTTTCAAGATAGGACGTCCTTGTCCAATGCCACCTATATTTAAAGACATACTAGGATCTTTCATTCAGCTGGAAAACAAAAAAGGCACAATGTGAAAATCCCAAAATGATACATTTTAGTGTATTTTGTAGCATTTATTTTTAAAATTACTTTTAATCTCTGCCAAAAAGGCTGAACGACAGAACTAAAAAAGTTAACAGTGCTTAATTTATTACATTTACATTTTTGTAATTGATTGATTTAAAGTCCCTGTAAAGTGACAGAAAAAAAAAATATTATAGGTTTGTTGTATGACAGGCCACTGTGTTATAAACCACCAGGCCAAATTTCAGTCATAAAAAACATCTATAAGTTTGTAAAATTAAGCTTCAAAATTATAAAAAATTAAGCAGTAAAATTTGCTCTAGGATAGGGTGGGTGTGTTGTTTGAATGAGACAGAAGTTGGTGTTTAAATTTACTGTTTTCTGGTACAAATCTCTCTGTAATGATGCTTTTAATGACCCATGGGCCAGCGCTGATAGATCTGAGACAGCATGTGATTTGCTGTTAACTTTCAATAAGGCAGTGTCATCAGCTAGCAACAGACAGTCCTGAGATAAGCTGCTCAGTGATTTTATATCGTTGCAGCATAAGGGGTCGGGGGGAATTTCCCATCAAGACCTGTGATGTCATGGGCTCAGATTTTTTACCCTGCCCAAATAAAACCAGGCCAGGAAAGAGTTGAACAACTTTCTAATGGCCTAAATCAAAAATTCAGTCACACATAGAGCTACTCAGCTATGTTGATCTAATAGCTTCTTTCAAATTAATACTTTAAATTATCATAACAAAATACATATTTTTCATTAAGATGGGCCTCATAATGTATTGTTGCAGAAAAATCCCAGTTTACCCAGCTGTTTAAAGACATGTCAGCATCACATTTACCAGCAGTAACACTAAAGAGATTAACACATTAATTGTATCATTTGCGATGATAAAAGACCTTCAATATTTCCAAATTTGTCAAGGGACTTTTAAAAGAAATGATTATTGTGTATAATAATCCCCCAGTTCTCAAGAAAGAAAAAAGAAATGTAAACAGATTTTTTTTTCATTCTGTGGTGTAATAAAGAAAATGATGAGGAAAAAGTCCAAAATGTTCCCTTTCCCTTGGGTCAATCAGGGAGAGGACAGTCCTGGCTTTAAGGAACTTGTTGCAGCTGCAAAGCGAGTCGACTCGGTCCCTGTTGCCATCTGCTCAGAGAAAGAAGTGTGGGCTGACTACAAGGTGTCCTCAGACAGCATCACACTTTTCAGAAAGGTATCTTCACCTCCATGAGTGTCCCTATGATTCATCTTTTCAATCCTGAACATGATGAATGAGAGCTGTCCTAACGACTCTGTGTGTCATTTGATCCAGGCTGATAACCACCAGGACAGCCTCATTCTTTCTGAGGCCAAGAAGATAGAAGCTGATGGTCTGGTTAACTTCATCTCCACCAACGAGGTCCGCTACATCACAGAATATAATCAAGTGGTGAGTCAAACTTATGTCCTTTGCTCAAGTTGGACTAATGTGGAATAGGGGCTGCATAGACTAGCTGACTAGTCGACTTTATTGCTGAGTGATGACTCTTTTTGCTTGAAGTTTTAAACTATACCCTTCTCCTAGAATCATTCATGATTTCATCCTTGACTAGTCGTAGTCGAGTCAACTTTTCTCACTTTAAAGTTGACTTTAAACATTCTCAAGTCGTGCAACCCCTAATGTGGAAGTGTTTACCTAAATCAGATTAGCCTAATACCACAAAGATCAAGGTTTGATGATTCTACTCATTTATTATAAAGAAAGAAAAAGGCTAAGTGTTATCAGACAGTTTTTGAGGTTTTTATTTTTTGTGTTCACTGAAAGATAGATTTAAACTAAAAGAAACTATTAAAATCCCCACTCTTTACAAATATACATACTTAATAATACTATAACTGTTCTTGACATTATTATCACAGTTCATTTAATTGTCATCAGATGTTTTTCAACCCTCATCTTGACAATTTATAAGTGCAAAGTTGAAGTCTGCTCTCCTTTTTTCATCATCATGTATATCAAATATAATCACATTGCAGACATGTCTCCAGGTTTGACTACACAGGTAACTTACTTAATGAGAAGCTAACATTGTGCTTTAAAATTATACAGAGAACAGCCTCTGCATGCTTTATGAGTACGTACACTTTGGCTTGGTATTAATACTAGTACTGGTGTTGGTTCATCACTATTTAAAATGTAAAACATAAAAATACAAGATTTAAAAGATCAGGTGTCTTAATTGTGTTTAGTTATGATCCCATTTGAGGTTGTTTTGGTTATGTTTCTGGTGGAATGGTGATATTTTTGTTCTTTTGTTGTTAGACATATTTACACCATGAGTGAAGTTCATGTTCAGTTTAAAGTTCAAAATATGCTTTAATGGCATGAATGGTTAAAACCTTTGTTGCCAAAGCAGAGTACATAAACAAAACAAAACATAACATAACTAGAAAAGCACTCTAAGAGCGCTGTCATGGGGGAAGCATTCCCTGCTGGTGCCAACAGATGCACTGGCAGTCTCACCCATGGTCTCACTGGACGACTGGAAGTCATGGCAGAGGGTGAATATTCCCCTATTCCTCCCAGCATTGTGAGTATTCTCGCTACAATTCGCTGTCTTTCTCTCTGTTACGCTTTGACTCGTCTCCTCGACTGGGCGTGCAACTTTCAAATTCTATAAACTCCAAACTTTGACTAGAAACACACCCAAAAATGCTGCTGGGATTGAAGTTGCTCATGTCTGCCATCTCCTGGTGTAAAGTGGTAACAGCACAGACCTCTGCCATTAGCCCTATCTCCCAATAGTACAGAATCCTTAAAAAAAATCCTGAATCCAGACGGTGATCTGGATCACTCCCAAAATCTAATCAGTTCTTCCTTATACAGTTTCTGACATTTCCTGAAAATATCATCAAAATCCGTCCACAACTTTTTGAGTTATGTTGCTAACGAACTAACAAATTAACAAATGAACAAACCCACCCAATCACATAACCTCCATGGCGGAGGTAATAATGACAATCACAATAACACAACTGATAATAATAAAATATTTCCAAAAAAAAAAAAAAAAACACAAAGTTATTGACTACTATAAACCTTATTACTATCTCTAATCCAGTGACATTCAGAAACAAAACGTGCAGCTAGGTGTATATGTTGAGGTTCTTCTGCAAGACACAGTCTCATTATTTCTTCATGTAGTCCTGCTGCTGTAACTTGGCTCAACAAGTTCTTTCTTACAGCTTCATACAGTGGGCAGATGAGGAGAAAGTGGGTTTCATCTTCAGTTTTTCCCAAATCACAATGTTTACAACTTCTTTGGTCTTTGGAAGTTATCCACTGAGATGGATTCATGCCAGTGACTTTGGGTGCTCCTAAAGGACTTGCAGTGATGTTGAGATGAGTTATTGCAGCTCTGTCATAAAATATTTCACACATCAAAAGTGAAGTTTAACTATACTGTATGTAGTGTGGGCCAACAAAGACACTTTTAAAGTGTAACATTTAACTCTATATGAGTAACATTTACACTGTCGATTTTGCTGTGTATTTTACTTTCTTTATGTCAGCAACCTGGTTAGAGATCTGTTCTCTTGTTGTTATTGCCAGTAAAGCAAGATCATACTTTCCAATACAACTCCTCAGTAGCTCCCCAATACTTAGATTAAACTTTAAATAAAAATACATTTTACAGTAGATTTATAGACAAGCACATTTACTTAAGTAAATTTCAACCAAAGTTGGGTTAAACAAAACAGTAAGGAGCCAGGCAAAATGATATAAACAGTTTGAAAACCCACTTTAAACATCTGATAAAACACTGATAAATCTTATCTAGTCAAAGCTCACAGGCATCAGCAGAAAGAGAACATTTCCCTTCATAACAGTACTTACTTGAGCTTTGCTTTTTCCTTTTCTTTTTTTTTTTTTTTTTTTTTTGTTACTTCTGCAGACAGCAGTGGGTTTGTTCAACTCTGAAGTGAAGGCACACCTCCTGCTGTTCGCCAACAGAGGGACAAAAGAGTTCACAGCCCTCAAGAAGAAACTGAGGGCTCTGGCCCCAGAGTTCACAGGAAAGGTGAGACCATCGGATGATGACCTGCAAAAAAGACAAAACGTTTAAAAAATGATTTTTGTTTGAAAGTTTCTTGTGGCTGTCTCTGTTAGTCTGATGTAAATGCATGGTTGTGAATTTTGTTTCACATTTTTAAACTAATTAAACATTATCAAATGTATTCTGAGGCAACTTGATCAAGTTTACTATCAGCTAAATGTGATCTACTTCTGTGTTCTAGTTTTTGTTTGTGCTCCTTAATGGAGCAGTGAAGTCAAATCTCAAGGCACTGGGCTACTTTGGCCTCAAGTCTCAGGACCTCCCACGAGTTGGTATCTATGACAGTGATGCTGACATGAAGTGGCTCCTTCCTGAAGGAGAGATCTCCACTGAACGAGTGAGAGATTTCTGCCAGTCCTTTCTACGGGGGGAACTGAAGGTGAACATTTGTGACTTTCTTAAGTAGTCGCTGAAAATTACTGAAATGAATTTGCTCAGTTGTAATTCAGACTCTTTACGTCTGTTGGAGGCTTCAGAGTTAAAGCTGATTAAATGACACGTTGATGAGGAGTCATGCAGTATGTTCTTTATATTATATTGTCCTTTGTTTCTCACTCATAACATTTTCATACTTTTTAGGACGTGAAGCAGGCTGGAGCGGAACCCAAAACTGAACTCTAGAAGAAACACATGTAAATGAATTATTATCTATTCAATGAAAACTTTTAATAAAAGTGTCTTAATTTTGTCTTATGTGTGCATTCATTTTGCAGTGTAATTTCTTCTTGCAGTGTTACGTTTTGTATGTTTGCCGTGTGTGAGCCAGTCTGCAGCCTGGATCACTGACCGCAGGTCACTGCCCGCAAGTCGTAGGGATCTGGCAGAGTTTGTTAGTCTGTCCACAAAAGTTATTGTCAGAACCACAACACACCAACCTCAGAGAGAGTGACAGAGTGCAGAATGAGAAGTCATGAAGCAGTAATTTCTCATATGATTCATCCTGAAGAAAAAATGGAAAAATGAAGTAAATAAAAAACATCTTCAGTCCAGAACAAACTATTGTGGAAAACCCCTAAGTAAGAAATGTCAGTGGAAGTCATCTTACACAGTCTATAAAAGAAAAACATTTGACGTTCAGAGATTTGAGTGCTCGGAAATAAAGATCATAAAGTTCCAAGAAAGAACAACAGATGTCTGTATGTAGACGTGAAGAATGAAAAAGTCTGGGCTTGTCCCAAAAGTATTCTCTCAAGCGAGAAGGGAATTTCAAGGCCCAGACAGGATTCGGTATAATTAGTGGTGTTGTATAGCAGATACATTCAGTGGAACTGGGAAAGCCTGGCAGGTGGATGTTTCTCAGAGACCGGATGGAAATAAAATGAACGGCTGCCATCAAGACAGTGTTACATAAAGAACAGAGAGAGGTGGTAGTGTAATTTTCTTGTGTTGTAGTGTAAAGCTGTTGACAGGTCCATTTTATAAAAAAGTTTTTCCCTCAAGAACTGATTTTTAATTGCATTTGTAGCTCATTCTTGACATGATGTATGATCACTATTTAATACATGCTGTTAAAAACATGAGTGACTGTAAAAAGCACCAACTCTTTTCAAAACTGTTATAAATTTGTCATTCATCTCAACTTGCATAAAGTCTGCACTGCCTCCTTTGTCGTTAAGATTTGATTTCTTAAGATCTTTCTCAAATACACCGTGTTCCAAATTATTTTACAAATTATATTTTTCTCAGATTTTCCTAAATGTTCAATGCAAATGACAGTCAGTATCATTTTCAAGTCATCAACAGTTAAAGAATAATTCAAATTTCATTAAACAAACCTCCCAATGTTATATTTTTTTTTCAAAAATAAATACTCAAAATGCACTTTTCCACATTATTATGCACAACAGAGTTTCATAACATTTTATAGGTTGTAAAGAACTGAAAATGGTCATTTGTTGAATTTGCAGCATTAGGTCATATTTACTGAAATCAAAAGCTTTTTCAATCAAAAACATCTTAACAGGCCAAGTTCCATGTTAACATAGGGGCCCTTCTTTGATATCACCTCCACAATTTTTGCATCTATTGAGCTTGTGAGTTTTGTAGAGTTATGGCTTGAATTTTTTTTGCAAGATGTCAGAATATCCTCCCAGAGCTGCTGTTTTGATGTTAACTGCCTCCCACCCTCTTAGATCTTTTGCTTGAGGATGCTCCAAAGGTTCTCAACAGGGTTGAGGTCAGGGGAGGATGGGAGCCACACCATGAGTTTCTCTCCTTTTATGCCCATAGCAGCCAGTGACACAGAGATATTCTTTGCAGCATGACATGGTGCATTGTCATGCATCAAGATATTTTTGCTATGGAAGGCATGGTTCTTCTTTTTGTACCATGGAAGAAAGTGGTCAGTCAGAAACTCTATGTACTTTGCTGAGGTCATTTTCATGCATCCAGGGACCCTAGAGGGGCCTACCAGCTCTCTCCCCATGATTCTGGCCCAAAACATGACTCTGCCATCTCCTTGCTGATGATCGCAGCCTTGTTGGGACATGGTGGCCATCCACCAATCATCCACTACTCCATCCATCTGGACCAACCAGGGTTGCATGAGGCTTCAGGCTCTGCTTTGTGGACTTAAAGTCAGGTCCAGATAAATGTCAGGAAACTTGATTTGTGCCCACAGATCAATATCCACAGACTAGAAAACAGTTTGGATCTCTGTCAAGTCCAGATATACCCGAATTAGGCAGATATCAGTCTGTTTTTCTCCTGTTTTCGCCCACTCCTCACAGAGTTGACCTCCGTGTTTTGCAGCCCAGAGCCGAGCAGCTGTGTTGCGTGCTGATGTGACATCAGTGCAGTTCCCTATTGTTGTGTATGTAGCTCCACCTTTTATGGACAGATAGGTGAGATTGGTACCCCTACGGAGGGGTGCCGAAAAGTGAGATGGTACGGGTCGGTTTTTTTGGGACCGTTTCCAACTTTTGCTATATGGAAACGCAAAAAACACGTGTGCCGTTCCGCACCGAACTGAGCCAGACCGCTGAGTGGAAACAACCTGTTAGTTTTATTTTCAGCAGATGTGTCGCAGAGTGGGGAAAATCTGTTTGAAATGTGAAGCTGTTGGTGGTGATGTGAGTGGGTTGTTACAGCTGTACTTTCCCTGTACAGTCACCCATCCACTCACTGAGAGTCATTGGTGTGGAGCCTCGTTTCCTAAAGAGTTGTCCTGTCCTCCAGAACTACAAATAAACTACATTTAATACATGTACCATTACCGGTAAAGGAGGACGGAGAAAAGCGGCTATGTTGTGGTGAAAGATGAAAGGGAGGCTTCGAGATAAGCAGCTACACTGCAAGGGTGCTTGTTGTGAACTATATGAAGACATTAGCTAATGAGACACATTTTCATTTTTGGACCAGGCTGTAAACCACTTTATTTCTAGTGTAAAAAATGGCTTTTTAACGTGTTGTGTGCATGACTTCTGGTGTTCCTGCAGCCAGCCTCAGGTGGACACTCGCTGCATTGCAATTCTTTGCACTTTCACATTGGCTTCATTTTTCAGGACTGGAGGTTGGGGCTTGGGCAGAACAGCGGGTTTTACACATAGAAGATGTAAACAACCAGATGTAGAAAAGTGCGACAAGAAACTGGAAACACTTTGGGCTCATGTGGAAGGCCTAGAAAACAGAAGCAGAAGAAATAATGTCAGAATGGTGGAACTGAAAGAAGATACGGAAAGGAGAAACAAGGAATACAACGGGAGGACAGTAAGCTGTCTTTCTTTGAGGATCTGACAAGAGAGCTGGCTGAGAAATGGAGAGCTTTTGTCCCAGTGAAGAGACATCTGCAGGAGCTGAACATGAGGCACAGGCTGATATACCCTGCTACGCTCATCTTCATATGGAAAGGACAGAAAAAGGTGCTTCGAGACAGCAAGGAGGAGGAGAAATTTCTGCAGGATATTCGTTAGAGGTCCACGGACTTGGTAATGAATGCATACTGAAGTGCATATAAAACTAAAGAACTGAGGTAACTTTTATGACAGTTGGTGTGGAGGCCAAATTTGCTGTGTTGCCGTTATTACACAGTCAACACACCTCACGGACCGAGTGAGGTTTGACTGGTTAGTGGGCTTCAACCGAGGGCAGCTGGTTCCAAATGGGCTGATATCAATTTTTTCCCCCTTTTCTAGGGGAACTAGCAGGGTTGTGCACCCTCTTCCCTTGTTGTTCACCTTATTTTTGGAACCACTGGCTTCAGAAATCAGAGCAAATGTGAGAATTAAGGGTGTGCATGCAGGGGGTCCAGAGCATAAATTGTTTATGATTGCCAATGATATTTTAGCTGTGATTTTGGATCATGCCAGCTCCTAACCTACAGTATGTTACTGGAGTGCATTAAAGTATATTCTAAATTATCAGGTTATAAGATAAGTTGGCACCAGTCTGAGGATATGCCCATATCAAATACATGTCACTCTAGAGATATTACTTCACTTAATTTTAGGTGGATACCCTCAGGCATCAATACGTAGGAATTTAACTTAAATCCAAATATGGAGGAAGTAATACATTTAAATTTTGAGCCCCTACACCAAAAATGAAAATGACCCTGGATAAAAGGGGAAAACTGAGGCTTTCTTTATGGGGTAAAATTGATGTGATTAAAAACGTGGTTGCACCACAATTCAATTATATTTCCATGATGTTACCTGTTGATATTTCACCACATTTGTGGTGGGATCACTTCATCAAAGATTTTTTACAGGACAAAGAAAAGATCAATCTAAAGACAATGTGTTCACCAAGGGATTTTGGAGGTTTGGCCGTTGCTGATATAAGACTATAACTTCTCATTTGAAATGTCAACACTGATAAATCTCTGGAAGGAAAAAGACTAAAAACTGAGCTGGGCCGTACCTTTCAAATCATAGGATGTTCTCTTCTATGGATTGCCACTGACAAACATGGCTATTCTCCAAACCCAATATTGGCACACTCCAAGACTGTTTGGAAAGAGATACGCAAAATCTGTGATGTGTCACAGACAATCTTATGCCTCCCAATGGCATAATCCAGCCATCGGTATAGGGAAAAGATCTGTTTGCTGGAATCACTGGCTTATAAAAGTTATATGTGTAAGATAAGTCATCTGTACAAGGATGGAGTTTTTTTATATATTTTCCAGAATATGTCGAAAAATACACTGCCTGGCCAAAAAAAAAAGTCACCACCAAAAAAAGGTCACACACTCTAATATTTTGTTGGACCACCTTTAGCTTTGAGTACAGCACGCATTCGCTGTGGCATTGTTTCGATAAGCTTCTGCAGTGTCACAAGATTTATTTCCATCTAGTGTTGCATTAATTTTAATATTGATGATGGGAGAGTCTGACCACTGCGCAAAGCCTTCTCCAGCACATCCCAAAGATTCTCAATGGGGTTAAGGTCTGGACTCTGTGGTGGCCAATCCATGTGTTAAAATGATGTCTCATACTCCCTGAACCACTCTTTCACAATTTGAGCCCGAACCCCAAATCCTGGCATTGTCAGCTTGGAATATGCCCGTGCCATTAGGGAAGAAAAAATCCATTGTTTAAGAAATGAGAAGTTACTCATTGCATCAGCTGGCGTTAAATAACTTGTTGCCAGCTGAAAGATAATCGCCCATGCAGTAATTATCCAATAGGAGGCTCGTACCTATTTGCTTAGTTAAATCCAGGTGGCGACTTTTTTTTTGGCCGGGCAGTGTATGATCTGGACAAAACGGGCAATCTTATTCAGATAGCAAAATATCTGCAAATCAGAGACTGTATTACCAAAGGACAATTTAGTTTAAGACTCCAGTGGTGGACTTTTTTGAGTTAGCACACAGAGCTGCTTTTTTTTTTTAATAAAACAAAAGAACATTTGTAAAAACCCAAGGATCATTTGGCAGGCAGACTTGAGGTGTAATGTGAGGGAGGAATAGTGTTTAAAATATTTTTGAATACAGATAAAAACATTAAAGAAGCAAGAGGGAAATTTACTCAATACAAGTTATCACATCGATTTTACTTTCCTCCTTCTAAGCTCCACAGGAGCTGGGTCTGATGGGAAATAATCTATGCTGGAAATGTAAGAACAAAACAGGAACATTTTACATGCAATTTGGAAAAGTAGACTTGTTCTCTCTTTTAGGGGGGAAAGTAAGAATTCATCCGAAAGTGTTTGGGTTTGGCAATACCTGTATGTCCTGGAATATGTCTGCTTGGAGACCAAACAGAGTTACCCAATATATGTGAGCATGATTTTGTTGTGATAAAGTTATGGGTTGTCATGGCTGCTAGAGGGATCCTCGGGTTATGGAAAATTACATCTGTACAAGATATTAAAAAATGGATGGAATTCAAATTAGAAATAATATCAAATGAACAAATGTTAGCTAGAATCAACAATGAAAGTGAGACATTTAAGAGGTCTTGGGAGCACTTTCTAATGCAAAGCCATGTTAGCACAACTGTTTAAGATACTGTATGTCTGCTTTGGTTATCTAAGGGTACAAATATATCACAGGTCTGTTGTTGCTGTTATTTTTATATTCTGTAATTTAGAATGGCACTACTGTCTGTTTATATAATTTTGCTGAAAAATGAAAACTTTATTAACAAGAAATGCTACGCCTGTACTCAAAAAATTGATATGGTGGTATATAAGCACACTTTCCTTGCAGATACATGTATGAGTATTGATATAACAGAATACATGTGGCACTGAAATGCTGGAGCAGTCAACAAAAAAGCCAATAGGTGGCAGTAGAACTAAACTGCATGATGCAGTTCACACTTTAGACCAAAACAAGTCACTGGCAACATGGATGAGAAAGAAAGTTTACTAGTATATGCTGCCAGCCAGAGGTGTCAAAAGTATTCACATTCATTACTCAGGTAGAAGTATAGATACTAGGGTTTAAAAAGACTTTTGTAGAGGTGGAAGTATCAACTCAAGCTTTTTACTTAAGTAAAAGTGTA
The DNA here is from genome assembly GCF_018320785.1 of Cheilinus undulatus. Lineage (NCBI taxonomy): Eukaryota > Metazoa > Chordata > Actinopteri > Labriformes > Labridae > Cheilinus > Cheilinus undulatus. The sequence continues at coordinate 29,824,239 of NC_054868.1, read as the reverse complement.
AAAGTATTGGTTTCACTACTACTTAAAGTATAAAAGTAAAAGTAATGTAAGGGGGAAAAAATGCCATTAAGGACAAAAGATAAGGCCGTGCCACAGGGGCCTAAAGTGCACTACCCCACCTCCCCAAAAAAACATTTTTTCTAAAGGCCATAATGAGTATAATGTTATATTAAAATGTTAATGTTGAAAAATTTAGGATGTACCTGTTTCAGATGCATTTATGACCATTGAAAATGAACGCCTTTTAGTACAATGCAAATACATTCAAGAATCATATATGTGTACTACCAACCTCCTCGCTGGTGCTTGGTTGGGACATTTCACTCAAGTTCTCTTCAGTTTCTGCCATGGACATCTTCGTACTAGGCTACATACTTCTGCTATTTCCTTGCTGGAGTGTGACGTGATTTGAGTTGTGCACAGGTGCGATGGATCGCATACAAACCAATAGGGTGTCGGAATGGTATTAGGTTTATACTTCTCATCCAACAACAGTCAAGTTCACTCTGTCCAGTTGGCGCAATTTATCTGGATAGGTTTTGTTTTTTTTTTCTTTTCTTTTTTTTTTAGATTTATTTTGGGGCATTTTTGTGCCTTTATTAGATAGAGGAGGACAGTGGATAGACAGAAACAGGGTCAAGAGTGGCGGAGAGACATGCAGTAAAGGGCCTCAGGCCGGACTCGAACCCGGGCCGCCCATGTACTTGGGGAGCGCCTTTAACCACTAGGCCACCTGCTCCCCGGTTTTTGGGTTTTTTAGTTGTTTTTTTGAACGATGACAAGCCGGAATGAAAACAAGCTGAAATGAAATAGGAGTAATGAGGATATTTTTCAAATGTAAAGTCAGGAATTGGACACAAAACAAATATAAAAGAAAAATTCCCTCAACTTCTAAAACGGATCAGAAGATGCAAATTTATGCTTCATATGTGAAGTCCATTTCAGACTGAGCGAGTGGGACACATTGCTTGGCCTAAACACGGCTTGATTTTAATTTCCTTCACATGTAAGCAAGTCAAGGCTTTTCAGCCTGCTTTAGCAGCACGTCTCATGCGCCTGCTTCGACATCTCTCGTGGTGACAATCTGGAGAATAGAGAGCTCGCCTCTTTTTTCTTGGCCAAAATAGACAGGAAAATGATAGAGAGCCACATTTAAGTTTGTTTTAGCAGATATGTATATCCTTTAAATTTCTACTATTAGGGAAACTTTCTGTTCCCACATCTGTAGAATATGCCTAGATCAAGATTAAAACAGCACAAGTACATTTCATTTTTGTGCTTTTCTAAGTAAAAGTCCGATTAAGCATTTCCTTGGAGAAACTCACCTTGTTTTTTTAGAGTGTCTTTATTATAAACATTTTTCTTGCTCAGTTTGCTATACAAAGAATCAATACACTGTTAGGAAGATTTAATGAGGTAAAACTTAATGGATGAAGACAGAACTGTGAGAACAGCCAGCTTGGAGCACACTCACACCAAATTTGATTCAGTACGTGCCAGAGCTGACACACTCACGCTGCACACAGCAGAACACAGGCATAAAGATCTGAGTCTCATTAATAAAACTGAATGTAGAATTTTTAACCTGCTTCTTGGTGTGTGCATTTCTACATCAAATTGTGATGTACAATTTGGCCACCTACTGTATGATCAGAGAGAATGCAAGTAGAAAACATAGCAGGTTTTTAAAAGATAAACATGAACAAACTTAAGTGTGATAATTATGCAAAAAATATCAGGAATTTAGAAAGGTGGAAAATACTTTTTCACAGCACTGTAGTTGTAGAAACATCTTAGCAATGATCCATAGTAATGGAGGAAACTGAGCAAAATGTCAAGTATTTTTGCAAAGGGTCTGAATACTTATGTCAGTTTGATACTTCAGTTTTTAACCAAATTCTAAAATTCTGTTTTCACTTTGTTATGATGGGGTACTGAGTGTAGATTAATGAGAATGAAATTATTTTTTTGACTGTAGCATCAGAATGCAATATAAAAAACTAAATAAAGTGAGAGGGTCTTAATACTTTCTAAATGCTCTGTTTATCATGAGCTCTGGGTTATAACCATATAACTTGAGTAGGACTGGTTGGCTCAACCTCAGTAAGATTAAGTGCAGACATCCACATGGAGCTCTGAGCATAATGGCCTCTCTATTGCCTGGTTAGGTACCGAGTGACTTACTTTGGGCATCTGATTGGGATGTCTTGCCTCCTGTTTGAGGTTTTCTTGGCATATATAGCTAGACCAAGAGCCTCATTTGCTTGGATTATCATGCAGTAAATCTGGCATGGCAACTCAAAGTGTTTCACATTCTCAGAAAAAGGGATGTCCAGGCTAACTTTGGTATAATCTGCTGCCACATGACCAAACACAGAAATGATGGATGGATAGCTGGATGGAGGGAGGGAGGGACTGAATAGATAGATGGATTTCAGACAATTTCTGTCCTCTTTCTGTTCAGTTCAAATAAGATATGATAGTTCTTCATTAATCCTAAAAGTACTTCTTAAAAAAAAAAAAAAAAAAAACTCTCCAAATCCTTCAATTTTTTAATGAACTACAAGATTAGGTTTCTGTGTGCGCAGATACAGTTTTCATCCTCACAAAACATGTATCATCAAAGGAAATGCATTGATGTGCATGCAAATATCAAAAAGCTTAGAACAGAGCTTTATCATGAACATGATACAAAACTCAGCTTGATGTGGCTGTCTCATAAAATATGCCAAACTACTGTAGAGTAGAATATTTTTTACATACTTATGCTTATGAGGTGAGTAATTTTCCCTGTGAGGAATATCTCTACTTGTCGATACTTCCTCAGGCTTTGGTGAGAAAAGGCTTCTCTCTTTCCATAACTTGTGTCATGTGAAGCTCAACGTCTACATCTATCCCGATCAAACAAAACTTAAGTACAGTCTGTGATCTCCAAAACACCACCAGCCTCTGCAGATCTCACGGTCCTGCTGGTCTAAACTAAGCAGGGACTTGGATCTGACGGTCCTGAGGAAATCCTATAAATCTTCTGCTATAATTCATCTCTAGCAAAAGCTTGTTTTTACCCAATGTTGTTCCCAGGCTTTCAAAACACATCAATCTTTCCTATATTAGATGTGTTTTCGCTGTTTGTCCTTCAAAAATCATCCTTAAGCAAGAAACAGAGAACAGAAATGGTGGACAGTACAGGATAACCAAAAGAGGGGTGTGTCTATTTTTCATAATACCTTTACCTTTGCTAAGACTAAAGATCCCACAGGCGAATGTGACAAGCTTGGCCATCTCTGACCCTTGGCAGCAGCAGCGCCACAGTCACAGGGAGCACCAGGCAAAGATTGAGAGATAGACGACAGAGAGGCGCTGTGAGAACCAAAGGCGGGTAGGGTGAAGCTTACATCACCTCACCCATCAGCTAAGGGCCTCTCAGTTATTCATTATGAGTCCAGAAGCTGCAGTGCTTGACCTCAGGTCAGCTTTAAGGACACAAAACTATGACTGAAACTCATGTGCTTGGGTTAGTTTTATTTTTTTTTTTGATGGCCACATAATTATTTAGTTTGATAAGTTTGGAGTTTATTTGTTTGATTTGCATCATGATTTAAAGACTCACAGCAACTAAGGGAAGAGGTGTGCCATGGTACATTTTACATACAGGTGCATCTAAAAAAGATAGGATATTATGAAAAAGTATATATTTTTAGCTTTCATATATTCTAGATTCATCATTACAAAGGGATATATTTTAAACACTTTTTTGTTTTAATCTGGATGATTACAATTTACAGCTCACAAAAATCCACCTTTCTTAAAATATTAAAATATTACAAAAACATCAGTCCAAAAGAATCATTAATGATACAGAAATGTTGACCTTCTGGGATCTTATGCTCATTTAGCAGAGTTTATTTTGGTCGGGGCTCTTTTTGCAGGACTTGATGCGTTGAAGAGATGTGGCATGGAGCCAATCAGTCTGTGGCACTGCTAGATTGTTAGAAAGCAGGTTGTTCTGATAGCAGCCTTTCGCTCATCTGTATTGTTAAGTCTGGTGTCTCTCATTCCTCTTGACAACACCCCAGAGATTCTCTCTGGGGTTCAGGTTAGGTCAGTTGACTGTCCATTCAAGCACAATAATACCATGGTTGAAAAATCAGTGGTAGTTTTGGCTTCTTTGTGACCTGGTGCCAAATCCTGCTGTAAAAATAAATGAGTATTTTCATAAAGCTTCTCTGCAGATAGAGATACTGAAGTGTTCTAAAATCCCCTGGGAGTTTGCTGACAACTTTATAAAACGCAGCGGACCAACAGCAGCAGATGACACCATCAAAGCACTTTTATGAACAGGTGCTTCATATTTACAGTTGAAACCAGAAGTTTACATACACTATATAAAAAGGCACATAAACTTTTTTTCTCACCGTCTAACATTAAATCAGACTAAACTTTTCCTGTTTTTGGTCAATTAGGATTACCAAAATTATTTCTATTTGCTAAATGCCAGAATAATGAGAGAGATCATTTTTTAGACAATTTTTTATTATTTTCTTGAGAGTAAGAAGTTTACATACATTTCGTTAGTATTTGGTAGCATTGCCTTTAAACTGTATGACTTGGGTCAAACATTTTGTATATGCTTCAACAAGCTTCTCACAATAGTTTGCAGGAATTTTGGCCCCTTCCTCCTGGCAGAACTGGTGTAACTGAGCCAAGTTTGTAGGCTGCCTTGCTCGCACATGCCTTTTCAGCTCTGCCCATAAATTTTCAATGGGATTGAGATCAGGGCTTTGTGATGGCAACTCCAAAACATTGACTTTGTTATCCTTAAGCCACTTTGTAACCAGTTTGGCAGTATCCTTAGGGTCATTGTCCATTTGGAAAACCCATTTGCGCCCAAGCTTTAACTTCCTGGCTGATGTCTTGAGATGTTGCTTCAGTATTTCCACATAATGTTCTTTCCTCATGATGCCATCTACTTTGTGAAGTGCACCAGTCCCTCCTGCAGCAAAACAACCCCACAACATGATGCTGCCACCCCCATGTTTCACAGTTGGGATGGTGTTCTCAGGCTTGCAAGCTTCCCCCTTTTTTCTCCAAATGTAACGATGGTCATTATGGCCAAAAAGTTCAATTTTAGTTTCGTCAGACCACAGAACATGTCTCCAAAAATTAAGGTCTTTGTCCCTGTGTGCATTTGCAAACTGTAATCTGGCTTTTTTTATGTTTCTTTTGGAGTAATGGCTTCTTCCTTGGAGAGTGGCCTTTCAGCCCATGTCGGTACAGGACTCGTTTGACTATTGATAATGACACACTCTTACCGGCTTCAGCCAGCATCTTCACAAGGTCTTTTGCTTTTGTTCTTGGGTTGAGATGCACTTTTCGGACCAAAGCACATTCATCTTTGGGACACAGAACCCGTCTCCTTCCTGAGCGGTATGATGGCTGGACATTCCCATGGTGTTTATACTTGCGTATAATTGTTTGAACAGATGAACGTGGCACCTTCAGGCATCTGGAAATTGCACCCAAGGATGAACCAGACTTGTGCAAGTTCACAATTCTCTTCCTGATATCTTGGCTGATTTGTTTTGATTTTTCCATGATGTTACACAAGGAAGCAGTGTATTTCAGGTGTGCCTTAAAATACATCCACAGGTGTGCCTCTAATTGACTCACATGTTGTCAGTAAACCTATCAGAGGCTTCCAAAGACATGACATCATCGTCTGGGCTTTCCCAAATTGTTTAAAGGCATAGTAATCTTGGTGTATGTAAACTTCTGACTCTCAAGTAAATAATAAAAAATTGTCTTAAAAATCCTTTTCTCATTATTCTGGCATTTAGCAAATAGAAATAATTTTGGTAATCCTAATTGACCAAAAACAGGAAAAGTTTAATCTGATTTAATGTTAGACAGTGAGAAAAAAAAAGTTTATGTGCCTTTTTATATAGTGTATGTAAACTTCTGGTTTCAACTGTAACTCATACTGCAGAAAAAGTAGAAAATGGGATGTTGGCTGTTTGAATAGGTGGTGCTCCGTCTACAGAGGTAACAGCCCCGCTATTGCACCGGCCTTGGATTTGACTCCTGATCCTGGAGCTGTTAGGTGCATGCCATTCCCCACTCTTCTTTCTACATGCCATATCGCTCTTCACTAAAACAAAGGCAGAAGCCCAGGAAACAATTTTAAAAAGTGATTATCAATTATGAATTTTGCTATCTACTTTTATCTTTCAATAAGCGGATCATTAAGCTGAACATTTTATGTATTTTGTGTTGGAAAATAATTTAGAAAGATTTTAGGTGGTGCTGTAAAATATAAAGTTCAGTTTGTTCCTATGGAGAGCAGGCTTGACTTTGGTGGAGTAGTGGGCACAACTTCCACGTTAGTACTTTCACATTGTTACTTGACTTCTGCTACACCATGTAGAAGGATCACTGTGCCATTAACAGCAAAACAAGCATTGATTGACATTTACCACTGGTCCAGAGACACGTACATGGTTATTTACTTTATTTGATGGTCTGTCTGTCAAAGACAAAAACAGTCTTTAGAGAACTGTTAAAGTCTGCTCCAAAACAATCAGAGTTCAGCAGAGAGCTCTACATCCTTTGTGGACTAGGCAGGTGGCCCAAAAAGCTAAAGGATTAATTTCCAAACATGACCACATCCTGTTCCCCTGAGGTTATGTTGATGCCTTCAGCCTGCTGCTTTATATTGCTCTGCAGGAGAACAGACCGCTATTCTCAAATTTTCATTTCTTCTGCCATCAAGCTTTTAAGCTGTGGTCTTGTGGATGGAAAACTTTGTTTTGTTTTGTGTTCCTTGTTTTGTGTGAAACCACATAGTGGTTTAGACTATGCTCTTATACTGGTGGTTCTTTCATACATTCTTTGAATGTAGTATAGTGTATCTCATTTATTTATTTCTTTTTGCTGCTGTTATTAAATGGTGTATCACTCCTAAAGGCAACAAGACAGCCTGGCTGCAGACCGAAGATCTCTGACGGCCGCTCTCACAGATCGTTCATCTGAGGCGCCGTCTATTTCAGAACAGAAGTGCCGTGATTTTAATTTCTTTTTTTTTTCGCATTCAATCTTATAAATGAACAAAGTCTAGCAGTTACACTCATGAAATAACCGGATTAACCACTAACTAAGCAATATTTCATAAATAAGACATAGGAAAAAGGACAGAGATCTAATCCAGGACTGAATTATGTATTGACCTGTTTTAGAAGACACTTGTACACAAGTCTAAAATAAACTTTATTTCTTACTAAACTTACAAAATAAAAATCATTCACATTTCTAAAGTACTTGATCTTCTGAGCCCTAAGCTATTTTAAAACATTTTGTCTCTCCTGGGCGTATATTTTAAAAAAGTTATGGGACTATAAAGACAAAAGAAAAAAACAAATTGGTAATTAAACTCAAAGATTTGGCACAAAGTGTCCTCCCACCTTTTGGGGAACTAAAAGTGAGAAATAATCACTGTGCAACAAAAAATTTTCAAAATCTTCACATATTCACAAAAAAGTCCATTCACTTCAAGTCCATTTGTGCCGTTACTCAATCAGTTCCTGTCTGCAGTGACACAGAGGGCCACATCACAACTTCTCTGCCTCTCCTGTCCATTATAAGCCGTTCAGGCCGTCTCCTGCATGATCTGTGCAGTGCACTGTGACACAACCGTGGAACAGCCTGCCTTTAGTTGTCACAGCCCATTTACAAAGCATTGTGCAATATTAACAATACAAAATAGTGCCAAGCATAGCTGCTTGTGGCAGAAACTATCAAAAAGCGTGTTTGAAAATGCATAGGAGGACTTCAATATCCGATTTACTGCTGTAGATTTAATCTTTAAATACCCCAGAAAGTAACCCAAGTTCCAGGCTAACTAGTAAAGCTTCTGTGATGGCTATGAAGGAGTGGATAGTGTCACTGGGGTGGAAAAACGGCAACCTCTGAGAGAAAAAAACATTAAGTGGCTACAATTTATGGTACAAACATTATTCAAGTGTTTAAAATGTGTCACTTCTATGAAGTCATCGGCCTCCATGGGTAAAAATTCTAAACTGGAGGAAAAAATAATAGTCCACAAAACTAATGGCTGATAAAAGAGGAAGAAATATAAAGGGTAAGGGAAAAGCCTTGTGAAAGGTACCTTCAAATTGTAAATAGGTACTGTTCTTCCAAGCATTTGTTCTCTTGCCTTAATCTGGTACCAAATCATGGTACTGTGCTCTATGCACTCTGCCAAACCCTTGGGTCCCTGCTTTCTACAGCTAAGAGGCAAAAGAGATACAGATGCATTTTGTTTTGACAGATAAACCCACAGTGGAGAAATATCATGGATTTTTAATGTCCAACGAAAACTGAATTACATTTTAGTCAAGTTTTAGTCACCTTGACGAAAACTAAACTTACTTTTAGTCCGTTTTTAATCATCACGGATCTGTCTAGTCTGGCTAGTCTCAGTCTAGTTTTCATCATGGAAAAAAGGCTGTTGATGAAAATTTTTAGTCATAGTCTTAGTTGACGAAATTAACGCTGGTCTAATTACACAATCTTTACCTTAGATCCCTGTCACCTCTCTGAAGTCATGCACACCTACCAAGCAACAGAGACTGTGTGTGTCATCAAGCATCCACCCACAGAGTGAAGAAATGGTTTTAAAGGAAGAGTCTGCAACTTTTCATTTCAAGATAGTTTGTTGTTTTTGTTTTGTTGTTTAGCTTGCATTTGTTTGATGCATAAACAGTGAAGTGGTCCTGAACAAAAGAAAATTATATCTTTGAGTATAATAGCTGTTTCTGTTCAAAGTTGAGGTAAATTTTTATTCAAGCCCTGATCTAAAGAGTCCAAGGTCAGCTACATTTCACAGTTAAAACACAAAATAACACATAAAAGCTTGAGGCTATGGCAAATGAAAACTAGGAGCAATAAATGCAATAGTATGGACAGCAGCAGGTAAAGCGAAATAAAAATATTATATTGTAAATTTAAAAAAATAAAACAAACTAAATTGAAATGAAAGACTGCTGGTGTAAACATCATTAGCCTCTGAGACTCATCAAATGCCATCACACTGTGTACACCTGTGCATCTAAGTTTCTCTTCTGTGAGACAGACAGGAAATGAGTACGCCCAAAGCAACAATTAGTCACTGTCTGGGTTTAGGGACTTTGAAGCCAAAAAACAACGAACTGATCCAAATTAGAAGTAATCCAGACACTATTTTTTTGTCGTAACTGTTCAGGGACCTTCTGGCAGTTCTTTTTTTCAAGTGTATCCCCCACGCAATGCGCCCACAAAAATGGACACATCCTCAGACATCAAAATTATACAGTGCACAGTCCAAAACAAATCCCAGAACCAGGAATATTGCAGGACTGAAACACAAAGGACACCAAGGTCACTGTACAGCAGCACTAAATTTCTCAGTGCATGACAGATGAAGCCTCCCCGGGGCTCTGTGATATATTTATATATTTGAAGAGACACATGTGCATGAATGTTTGCTTATCAGGACAGTATTTAAGTTGCAGAACTGTTTAGGTTCATGTTAAAAGCTTGAAATACCATTTTTTATCATAGACCACAGCTGAGGCCACTCTGAAACTATCAGACAAACAGAGCGCTGCATCCAAACCCACATGCATATCGCCATGCATCCAACACATGGGGGTTATCTATATTTAGTCGTATATATGCTGAAATACATCAAGCAAGGCTGTGCATTGGGCTGTTGGTTGCTGTTGGTAAGCCGTAGCCGTGCCTGGATCCAGCCTGGGGCTGCACCAAGCTGTGTCTGAAAATAGTGACTGACTGCGGTTCTGCTGGGACTCTGCAACACTCTAATTAAGCACTGTCGCATAACGAGGCCCCGGCTGTTTCGTGTCACTCAATTAGTAGCTTGTGGTCGGCTGAGGCTGTAGTTTGGGGTTTGTGGAGGAGGGAGATCACATCTTGGGCAAGGAGTGTAGCATAACAGCAAGGGTAGAACTGGCAACCCCGAGCGTTAAAGAGGCAATCCTGTAACAGGTCTCCCTGATTAAAATCGCATCATGTTATATGCATATTCCATTAAAATCAGAAACACACTTTTAGGCCTTTTAGGGGTTTATAGTATTTATACTTCAGTGATGAGGGGTGAGAGCTGAGAGAAATTCCAAAGTGATGTACACGACTGGTAAACAAGATGGGTATAAAAATGATTTAGTTTGACCTCAAAACATGATTGACAGGGAAATTACTGAATTCCTGTTCCAGGAAATATGAGATTAACACTTTCAGTCTACTCAAAAGCATCAAGGGTGTGCTATTTGAGATATTGGAGGTAAATTTGATGCATATTTAGTTGTACCTACCTTGTACCTTCAAATCTGAAAACTGAAGTTAAAAAATGTATATGCGTATGTATAATGTTGTTTAAAGGGGAATTCCCCCCAAAGAGAAAGTATTTTTCTTGGACTGGCTCTAATGTCACTTAAAGGTTTATGTATGTACATACATATACACTTAAGATTACACATGTGCACATGTACATATAGTCGAATGCCAGGAATGTTTGTGGTCGTGTAAGTTTGAATGTGGGTGATAGAGTTTTTGGGATGCTGTGCCAGGGGCTGCGTGGGTGTTTAAGTGAGCTCTCAGGACAAGTTGAAGTGGAAATGCTGACAGTCATGTCCCCAGCCAATCAGAGGGTTATCTCATTGTGTGGGTCCGGTCAGAGAAAGGAGGACTGCACTATATATTGACCTGGAGTTCACGGGAAAGGAGTAGAGCAATCCACTCAAAGCTAAGAAGAGCAAGCATCAGGAAAGCAGCTTGTCTACAGCAAGAGACCAACTAAAAAGGCATCATGAAGACCCTGACTCTCCTCTTCGTCGCTGCTTTTCTGTCAGTGTGCTGGTCCATGGGAGGTAAGCACAAACTCTCTATGTTTTTGTTTAATATCATTGTAAGCAGAAGTATAGCAGAAGTTTGCATGTTGATGTTTTCTGTGATTCTCAGCTGTTGAACCAGAGGTCGTTGTGGACCCTGAAGCAGACACAGCTGCAACTGCAGACCCAGGAACCGCCGCTGCTGACACATCCTCTGCCTCCTCTTCCTCCTCTGAGTCGGATTCATCCTCAGACTCTACATCTGACTCCAACTCTTCCTCCGACTCTTCAGCATCTGATTCCGACTCAGGCTCAGACTCATCAGCCTCCTCTTCCTCATCATCTTCCTCCTCCTCTTCCTCCTCTGAATCCTCAGAGTCCTCTGAGTCCTCCGAGTCTGACGAGGCTGACTCCTCTGACTCCGACTCTGCATCTGATTCCTCCTCTTCTTCTTCATCCTCATCATCTTCGTCAGAGTCTACTGAAGATGCTGCTGAAGGTAAGCTACATCTTTTAATATCAGTCTTTGAATGTTTTCTAGAGTTGTTTGTAAAACTTCTGTGCAGCAGCACAACAGAAAGGTTAAGAAAGTCTGTTTTTTTTTTTTTTTTATCACAGCCCAAACAGATGCTCCAGTTGTGATGAAGAGAGACCTGGCTGCTGTTCTCCTGAGGAGAAGAAGAGCAGCCCCAGCAGGAGAGCCCACCCCTCTGCAGCTGGAAAGGTGCGCTTAATTACCCTTATGAATCAAATAGACCTCAGCAAGTATAGATACACAATTCTTACTGTGTTGGGTTTGCTAGATTTGTCTATGCATGTGAGATAAATCTACAGATGAACTGCTCTTGTGTTCAGTCTTTTGTATGATTTTATAGCTGACACATGTAAACAAAGCAGCAGAGTAGAAAACCATCTGACTCCTTTTCCTTCTCTGCTTTACAGCCTGAGAGAGGTGTGTGAGACTAACGTGGACTGTGACGAGATGGCGGACGCTCAGGGCATCATTGCTGCATACACGGCTTTCTACGGCCCACCCCCCTTCTAAGTACCAAAGCCTTTTTTTTTTTTTTTTTTTTTTTTAATCAGCATAAGAACTGCTATTTTTTTAAATCATTTTTTAAACAACAACCCCCCCTCTGAAATCCAGACAGGGAGCTGACAATCATGAAAAAAGGAAATGACATAAAATTGGTCATAGGTCCATGGTTTTGGGGCTACATGGAGATTATTTTAGGCTCAAATCTTTGCACAAGCGACCAGCTTTAATGGTACTGTTTTAAAAAAAAAGCCTCCTGCAGGCTGTCTAAGAGAGGCACATTGAAACACAAGCCTGTGAAGAATGCAGTAGCCAACCAAATAGAAGTAAATTATTTTCCACAGCTATAATGTAGTTTTATGAATGGTGCTACAAATGCAGATTTATTGTTTATTTATGTGTTGATTTTTTTCATTGTTCTTTACTGTTACACCAGCTTTAAGTCGCACTTATTGTAAGTAGTGGATTTAGTACTGTAGATTAGTTGAAGTGTATTGGTAGTTGTAGTGTACAGTTTGTGAAAATGCACATCAGTTATCTGAAATGACTGTAACCACAAAATGCCTCTGGGTTTTGAAAATAATAAATTATTTTCCAAATGTTTTTCGTCTTCAGTGACTTCATTTGTTTGAAAGGTTGACCCTGATGCTTTTAAACTCTCTGCTTTTGGTGATCACAAATCTGTTTAATGGAGATAAAGGGGGCTACACCAGCAGTCATGTCCTTAAGTCATTACTTAGGTAAATGTTTGGCTTTTCTATAGTAATTATATAAGGGCTACACACTCCAGGTTATGTCTAAAATCTTTCAACCAGTTTCCAAAGGTATAACTGCACTGCAAAAATGATCTATCATACCAGGTCTTAAAATCTTACATATAGACAAAAAGTATTTTTGATCTTGTTTTGAGACTAAAATTCTTTTTAAGAACAGAATGTGTAAGATTATTAGTATTGTTTTTAGAATATGTCTATTTTTTCTGTTTCCAAATCCTGAAATTAGCTGTTTAAAATTCATATTAAGCTAAATAATTTCACTGCATCTTTCACTACCTTTTTTAGCTGTGAAGACTTGTTTCAAGACCTCCCAGTTTTCCAATTCATACACTTAGACTTAATTGTACCAGCATTAACATTTATTCAGCTGCAGTGTGACATCACATTTCACTATTACAACAGAGGCAATAACAAAACACAGGTACCATATAGATTTGACACTTCTTCTGTTTGAAGTATTTTTCATTTCACCTTTTCAATGCAAGTCCATCATCAAGGTTATATTTTGTCAACATGTACACACTATTTTTTAAACTGACTGGGTAATATGATGTGTGATCTACTAGCCTTTCAGCATCTATTGTGCAAGATCTGGTACTGCAACTTCATATGCTGAAAGATCTCTTTCCCAACCCACAGTTTCATAAAGCTGGTATTCAAAACAGTACAATGAACTGTCTACCAAATAAATGTATTTATAAGTCCAAAGACAGACCTGTCTCATAGTGATTATTAGAGACCTGTCACTAACATACTTGTGCCCATTTAGAATAAGCCACTTTACTCTGACTGCATGTTGTATGCAATTATTTATGGCAGATAATTTCATCTGGTTTGAGAAGATTCAGACAAGAATCAAGTTTTTTTTTTCTTCAATCCAGACAGATTATTTTTGCAGTGTGTGACTCAGGTGAGATATTTAACCCATTCAGTTCTATATCCAGTACTGTAATATTTTCATCAGCAAACATTTTCTGCCAGGATCAAAAACAAACAAGGTGAAAGCTGCTAAAAAAAACTCCACAGAGCTGAAATGAGTTTCATTAGAAATGGCTCCATCACATACAAGCATCTCAGTGAAAATCCTGAGTAAAGCAGTGAACATGTTACCTTTTCCACACAGGAAACTTTCTTTTTTAGGTTTGTTGTAAAAACAAACCATCAGGCTGACATCATCACCAGCCTCATTGTATCTTGAGTGTTTTGTCGTCACATCATTGACTTTAAGCTTCTGCAGTTCTCCTATTTGCCACTACACGGCAATGTTGTCATTCAAACATTCCTAGTGCAGACTTGCATGTTTAGACTTCAGAAGTGAGAGCTTAACCTCAGCTTTAACTGGGAAAAAAAGGAATGAAAAGGTTTGCTGTCTGTTTATGAAATTGTAGCTTGTAATATTCCGTGTGCATCCCCGCTGTTAGGGCAGCACGTCTGAATCATCTCCACATAAAGGTAAATGTCACCACTGTAACAAGGCTAAACACTGCTAGTGCTCATGCTTATTAACACTGGCCTTTATCATAATAGGTTATAGTTTTTGTAATGATATTAATGATTAACGCTGGCCTATCATAATAAGCCACAAAAGAGAGTATGGCCTAGGCCTGCCCTCTTTGTAGTGTCTTGAGATAACTTTGATAATGAATTGGTGTGATACAAACAAAGATTGACTGGACTGTTTCATTGTAAACACATTATAACACTATGAGAGCAGATCAACAGGTGTACTTTCCACTCCACCGTGCCTTGTCTTAAGATACAACGTAACCAGCTGAAGGTTATATCTGTTATATTTTTCAATTTTGTGTGTTTCAAAATGGCAAGCAGTCAATCACAATGTCAATATCTATGCCTTATAGCTGCCTACCAGACTTCAACATAAATAGAAATAGTGAAATCTAGCTCAGAGGTTTCCAAACAAAGGGTACACCATATTCATTCCCATTTAAAACAGCCTTTTTAATTCATGTTACAGTATCTCTGTGATGTTTTAACACACAGTACTTGTTCGTATGTTGTTGACAGTGAAGCACTGATGCTGAATTTGCAGTTTGTTGAACCACTAACTACTGAACAGCTGAAACAAATGAATAATGACACCTTTTTTATTTGCTTGCGAAATATTATTTGTTAATATTTAACCTGAAGGGCAGAACAAATGTAACAAAAGAAGGTGAAGTTTGTCCTTTGTAGATGTTGAAGAGCTTGAGTATGGCATTTACTTTTTTTGAAATACTTTAGTACAATTAACAAGCCAGTGAAACACTGTTAGTAGGGTGTCGTGTGAAAAGTGTTTTATTGTTTGTTATATAATGAACCCCTGATACTGATAAATTTGTAATCCAGCTCACGTTCACCGCGCATAGTTTACATGTAGAGAGCAAGTTTTTCTGGACATGAGCTGCGCTCTATAAAAAGAATTTAACCATTTATTTTAACAAGAACCAGCAATTCACCTGATTATCTGTAACAAAATGTTTCATCATAATATGCTGGGAATAATAATGAAGGTTAATGATACACAGAGATCTCGAAGCATGCTGTTTTTAAAAGTCCAATAAGGCAGAGTCGATCTCAACACACCAGGCCAACTGGGCTGAAAAACATTCACTGTGACTGAGATGAGAAGAATAAAAAAAAAGGGTCTTTAATTAAGACATAGGTGACAAAACGTGTGCTCACAGGTGCAAAAAAGAGAATAACAACAGCAGCAAACATCTGGCTTTCATCAGTGCTGAGCACCTTGCTGCACCTGTGAACACCTGTGTCTAAATAAAAGTGGCTATTTCATTTTTCATTTCATTTTATATTTCAGTAGTGCACCCAAGAGGAACTTTTTGATGCCCCAGGTAGGCACAATTTCATAGCACCCTGAAATATCTATTCTAAAGTCTTGACTTTAAAATTTTTATATCTCTAATGTCATGTTTTTGCTCCTGTATGCTTTCTCAGAAAATAAATCTTCAGATAACACTGATATAAGAGCAGTAAACACTCTCCTATCAGCTGTAGTTAAGGGTCAGTTAGCTGTTATTTGCTGCTGAAATAATGTTTAAGATAATGAGTGTGATGATTCCTGTAGGGGGAGAGTAAAAGAAGAGAGAATCACTGATATTTTTTTCATTTTCAGTCTTTATTTTTTCAAATGTACATATCTTATAATATAATACTTAAGATTAAAGGTTCAAAGTTAAAAACATTCAGTCAGATGGATATTCATCTAATTTTTTATTATATTCCTTGAATACAATTACCCCTCTGAATTATAAAATATCTTTACACCTTAAAACGATGCTTTATGGATTTCATTGTGTCTTTTATACACAGTTAATAAACAAAACTTTACCCTGTAAACATTCACAAGATGAAACCTGATAGAAACTTAAGAGTCTGTCTATTCATGTTTACCTGCCATGTTACATGCAGATTTGATCATAACGGACTCTATGTCCTGTTTTTAAGTGCAGTGATGCTACAGCCACTTCAGGAGTGTTTTAAACAATAAGCAACCACCATTTCCGTATCCATAACCAAGCTGAAAGTATTCACACAAATCCACACTCATATTTGCACAGTTCAAAGACCAGGTACAAGTTGATTTCAATCACCAGAACTGACCTTGTAGCTTGATCCTTATTATTACAGGAAGACAAAAACCTTGTGTCAACAACAACACAGGATGTGATTTGAGATAAACATATCTATTAGTCTGCAAAACACCAATAAGTATTGCTAGGTAGTATCACTTAAACCCAGTGTTAGATCTATTCCCATGATGATCGTTCATATTAACTTTTGTTATGATTTACAAATATTAGTTATATCAAGACTAGCAGTTCTGAATTAATCTGCATGCATGTGGATTTGGCTCTTGATCAGAAGGATTACAGCCTGCTTTAACCACTCCTCTTCTGTTCCCAGGCTGAGCAAAAGTTAAGTAGAGATTAGGGATGCACAGATACAGATACTCATACTGTACTCAGGATGTGATTATGCAGGCAAAGTTGGAGCCATGTTTGCATGAACGAGAATGACAAAAGTAGAGCAGACCTCTGAAAACTGTTAAGAGGAGGGATGAGGAACATCTATGAAAATAAAACAAACTTTTAACATAGTTTTAAAAGCAGGTAGGTATTCATGTTTATACTCGGTATCCGTGAGTACTCAAATCTAAGCACTTGTACTTGGCCTGGAAAATGTGGTATTAGTGCATCCCTAGTAGAGATAGTGTTTCTAGTATGGCAACCAGAATTGTTGAAATTTAAGACACTGCTTCCAAAAACAAAAGGCAATGTCAATGAGACTTTATGATTTTACAGTCCATGTTAACAGCACATTCTTGAGCCACATCATTGCACTGGGATGTATTCCTCCAGTGTGATGATTTTTTTTAGCCTGCCCAGCTCTTCCCACAAATAACCTGGTGGTTAGTAATTTAAAAGCAAAAGATATTACCTAATCGAAGCTAAATTTTCTTTGCTGAGAGTAAAATTATCTTACACTCTCTGTGCCCAGCTAAGAATGTTTGAAAAATATAATGGCACATGTTTTGTTGTTTTTTGAAGATTTTGACAACTCTTTTGCAGGAGCTGACTGGCTGAAGGCTGAAAAGGGAAGACAAGGGGATGAAAAAGGGAGGAAGTACTGAAATATAGACTAGCCAGATGCTCTTTGGTAGCTTAGAATAATATATGACACTTAAAGCCACTTTATGCGCTCTAGTTCACAGGTCAAAATCTCCAGAAATCAGCCAAAATTGGCCGATCATCACAGGAAAACTAGGTTAAGTATTATGTAAGGATACAAGACAGCTCAGCGCTTCCATAGATAAAATTTAATTTTATAATATTTGGAATAAATCATCAGAACCTTTTTCCCTCCGTGATTGCTGGAAGTTTAATTCGCAGAAAATCTGACGTATAGCATTATGGGTCAAATGTAATGACAATACACAAGAGGCCAACTTTCAGAAGCCTTTTTGACATAAATAATGTCAAACTTTTACAATAAAGGTAAAAATGCTGCATCTCAATTAAGTATCTGTTAAAAAAAAAAAAAAAAAAAAAAAAAAACAGGCCAGATTCAGCCAGAACTAAGAAGAATCTGGCAAATGTATGATGAAAAACCTCACATCCTGGCTTTGTATTATGAAAATAACTTATCTTTTAACTTCAGTTAACATGCCATAACTGACACTTTTCCAGCAACTACAGTAAAATTCCTGTTCTGATCTGCTAAGGATTAAAATCCCTACATAATCATTTACAACATAACATTATCAGGGATTGAAAAGTTTGCCTTTTGGTCCATGTGCCATGATAAATACAAATCTCTGCCTCACACACTATCGCACTTATACATTCAGTTTTACAGCTGAGTCTGCAGCTCAATCTTAATCTCACTCTCTACCTCCTTATCTGTAATCATTGCAGGATTATCATACACCTCTTTGCATGGTTTCTTGTTTGCTGTTGATTTTTTCTCTGTGCTGTCTTGGTCCTCAGAAGCGATCTGGCAGCATTTACAGCAGCAGCAGCATTTGGCTGTGAACACACTAACTACTTTGTCCCATGGAGCCAGGGAGTGGGCCCAGAGTGGAAGGAAATCCCAGGATCGCAGCACTTCAGGCAGAGAACTGGGCATCTTTTTCTGCAGAACGTTGATCACTATGATGACGATCAGCAAAACAAGGAGAGGAACACCCACGCCCACCAACACCGGCCAACCAGCCAGCGACAGGCTGAAGACAAAGAGCGGTAAAATGAAAAAGCAGCAGATGATGTAGACTGCAGCAAACCAGCGGTAGGAGGCTGTGATGTTGCCCAGGCCTTTAGCCAGCCGGATGGGGATGCGAGTGAAGGGGATTGGATACCACAGAATGATGCCGGAAATGTTGAACAAGAAGTGCACAAGAGCAATCTGAAAAGATTGACAGATTTTTAGTCAGTCAGTTAATTTATATTCGAGTATCTGTATTATGTAGGTATGCAGGTTTCCAACAGAGTTCAACAGTGTAGTTGTTAGAGTAAAAATGTCTGAATTTTCTCCATAGTGGATTCAACTATCAGCTAGAACGTTATAGCCAGCTAAGGTAGAAGTGCCACAAATTACCTGAGTGTGATGTAATGTTAGATGCTCCAGAAGGAGGCGTGTGTTTATAAGATATCTTAAAAATATGCTGGCTGTTGATGACAACTATACACGCTTAACAGAAAAGGCTATATGCACACAAGCCACAATATATTAAACACCATAAATAACAATTTAACACCACAATAAGGATAAATGTAGAAAGATAAGAGTATGTTTTGACAGTAGCTAAGTGGTAAACACATCTATTTTTTTTAAGCTTTCAATATTTATTTCAAGGAGGAAATACAAGGGGTTTTTTAGACTCAAATTGGTATAAAAACAAAACATTAAAACTGGGGGGGGGGGGTCTCATTTAAAAAGCTACCATTTCCAGTGAATTAAGGGAAAAGCAATAAATTGTGTGAATTGTAGTTTCTTTCCCAGGGATATTGTGGACATAATCTCAGGTCTTTGACTTTTTTCCCCGTTTTTCATTTGCCTTTTTGCAAATGGCTTGGATTCCAGATTTAAGTTTCTGATATTTGGACTTTCTAAAATGTCAATGGGTGATATCAATAAGGAAATTTACCTCTTGAACTAGAACAACCAAAAAAGTGCATGTTGAGCTCTCAGGTTTTAACATCTCCAACAGGTTAAAAAAATATTAATGCATGACGTAGTATGCATTCTAGGTTTGATATACTGACCTGTAGACTATTAGCCAGTGTCTCTCCAGGACTAGCCATTGCTGCCAGGATTGCTGTGGTGGTCGTGCCAATGTTTGAGCCCAAAGACAATGGGTATGCTCTCTCTATGCTGATGACACCAATACCTATTCAAACAAACATGGGAACAGCTCAAATATATATATTTGACAGCCTCTCTCAGCCTCTCATGTTATCATCATTTCAGTTTTGTTTTATAAGGAAATTCAACTCTTAATTAGCAACAGAACAAAAGAAAAGAAAAGAAGCCATTCAGATCTTTGGGATTTCTCTTGAATGTATCCAATCTATCTGTTCTTCAAATGAAGTTCTTGTTTGTTTTATTTATGGGACCACTACATGCACAAAAGTAAAATATTTTTGGATAGAAAACAAGCAGAGATGTTTAAAGTTGTCAAAGTTGACCTCACCAACAAGTGGAGTTATAGCAGAGGTGAAAACTGAGCTGCTCTGCACAATGAAGGTCATTCCAGCCCCGACTAAGATGGCGATGTATCCTGTGATCCATCCAAATGGAAATGGGAAATCTGCAGGCACAAACATACAGACAAAACTGTTGAATCACAACCAACGCAGTGATATACACTAATTGCATTTGAATAGTGTGTTTGATGCTGTTCACCGGTGTTGATGATCTTCTTGATGACTGCAGCCACCTGCCCCTTCAGCATGGAGTTAAGCAGCTTCACGATCAGGATGAGACAGGAGCAGAGCACCAACAAAGAAAGAGCCAGCAGGATCAGACCCACTGCCAGGTCAGGCAGCTTCACATGAACAAAGGCATGTTTACCTGCAAATACAAACAGATTCATTTATCACTCTTGGTTTTACATCTGCAATAAATTACTTTTTCTGACATTTTAGTGACAGATAAATACACATGCAATATTTACTTTAATTACGATCTTTTTTTAATTTTAAGTCTCAAAAATAAAAAGTTTGACATTGTTCTGCAAGTTGGGTGGGTTATCTCCGGATACTCCAGCTTCCTCCCACCAACAAAGACATGCTCATTAGGTTAACTGATCACTCTAAATTGGCCGTAGGTGTGAGTGTGAGCGTGCCTGGTTGTTTTTCTCTACATGTCAGCCCTGCGATTGACTTGTGACCAGCCCAGGGTGTAACCCCCCAGTGGAATGAGCGGTATAGAAAATGGACGGATAGATAGGTCCTATGCAAAATGCTGTTTGGGGGCCCCTTGTTTGCCAAACTATGATGGAGAGATTCCTCATCCAGTAGATGACCCACGAACATGCTAATGATGCATGCATGATATGCATGGTAACCTCTCCTATTATAATGAAACATCTTAAATTGAGCCACTCAAGCAAAATAACAAGGATAACAAAAATCCTTTATGTCAGTAAATAAAATACATATCAAGTGAAAATTGTTTACTTTAAAAGCAAAACACAACTGATGCCACTAACTAGCTTTTTTTCGAGGCTAGCTGAGGACAAAGAAACTATTTTTGTGACCAAAATGAATAAACGGGAAAACTTCCCTTTCTTTTTTTTTTTTTTTTTGTTTCTTTCAAACAGGAAATGGATCTGCCAGAAAATACACTGACTCAGTCATTTCCATCCTACCTGTTGGCGAACCTCACTGCGTGACAGTGGAGTTCAACAATTTTGACTTAATTTTGCCTCAAAAACACTGGCAACAGCTTATCATTGCGGCTTTTTTTATTCTGATATCCTACTTTATTTTTAAGCATATACAATAAGGGATAAAGAGAGGTAATCATAATTCTCCTCAGATGAGGCTGAACATTCAGCCTTGGGACCCCCTATTGGCTTGTGGGGCCCTATGCATTTGCATAGTCCACATATAGCAAGGAACAGCCTTGGCCAAAAGGATACTAGAAAGACTGCTAAGTTTTATATTGCAAAAAACATAACGCTTTGCAGCTGAAACAAAAATGTTCTGGAAGGGATATAAACAATGGATTACTTTCTTAGATCAGCAAAAAGGCAAGTTTCTGATCACAGTTCCCTCCATAGAGGTCAGTCTAATGGTTCCTGAGATATTCTAAACAATGCATGCACTACCGCTTGGGATTGCCAGCGAGGGTTCAGCGTGTTATCTGTTCAGTCTGAGAGTGTAATAGAAATGTGTTTTTAAATTTTTTCAATAAATTTGAATTTGAATTTTGTACTCTGATCATGTAACATAAAACAAAAAAAAAGCAGAAAATGTTCAAACGTATTATTTCCCAGAACTGCCACCTTGGCCACTTGCAGCTTGGAAATGCCACAGCAACCACTGAAACTGTCACCATAACTGAGCCAATACCCTCTCTCCAAGTTTGACTCCGTTTTAACTGAATGTCACACAGATCTGTTCAAAAAAACTAAACTGTGAAATTAACGTTTTATGTCCAGATCCCTCTGTAAATTTGGAATGATTCATTTCTGCTAGACTTGCAGCATAACTTACAGACTGGAGTATAAATTGTTTGAAAACTTACAGAGAGCGACATTGAATGTTTCTGACTCATTCTTCAGTGTGTAAGTGTAGTTTCCATCATCCCAGCAGAGCGACGGAGATGTGCAGTTCTCTGGACCAGGAACTGTTACGTTCATTAAGGTCTGAAAGAAAGAGACAGAGAATAAAGATTTTCACCTGACAGTTTCTAATATTGAGCACAGATGGATGACATGTTTTGCTCTTACTGTGTTGGTGTAGGTTTGACACCATTTCTTGATAAGACTCTTATTCCTGGCTGCTGCGTCCCCTGTGGCGATCTGACTGATGACATCCTTGTCCAACTAAGTCAGAGAGAAAGAGAAACAAGACAAAGAGAACAATGTTGCATGACAGTATGTTAACTTTCTGATTCACTCAGTAACAGCTAAAGCCACAAGTCACATTCAGCCTGTAAAAAACATGGTTGATTTTTGTGTCACATCTTTCATGCCAGCCTGTGTTTACAACACAAAGCTCATACATAATGTGAGAAATAAATAAGATATTACCTGTATAATTGAGTCTGTCAGGGGGTCAGTGATCACATTTAACAGATCCGGGGCCTCTCCACTCTGGATTTGGAAGGAGTCGATGATTAACTTGGTGACCCTGTACAAATAACCGGAAGCAACCTCCAGGGGCAGCAGCACCAAGACAGAGAGCCAGTTAAAGAAGTCATGCACTGTGGCCCCTGCAAAAGCCCTGTGTACATGGGAAAGGAGGAACATAAATTCAACATATGATAACCTTTGATTTCTCAAATAAAAGCAGCATGTTACTGCGGCCTGTTGAAAGCTATCTTCTGCATAAAAAGATAAGTATGACTATTACTGCCGTAAAAACATTTTTAGATTAACTTGAGGATCATAAATAATGAAAGATATGAAATATTGATGGTTTAAAAGGGTTTAATTTTGCAGATAAGATAATGAAAATTATTATCTGGTGGCTAATAAAACTCACTGAACCCTCTGCGTCAAAGCTCAGTCAAGGCTAACACCTGGTACTGTAATATGGCCAGGAATTGCCAGCAGTTATTGGGCCTAGGGCCTGGTAAGATGCAAAGACACCCAGAGAACAACCTGGGTTGTGTCAATCCTCCTTCCTGTACAGTAGTGCCCTCAGGCAGCTTACTCACCACATCTACGCCTTACTTCAGCCTTAATTTTTTTGCCCAAACATGCCTAAATGTTCTGCACAGTACTGTTATATTTTGATTATAGTCAAATGATTTTGTGATGACTTTCAGGTGACTAAAGATTCTTGTCTCATGTAATTTCCCACTCCATTTCCCTGTTTCTTACCCCATCCACTGTCCCCTTCTCTACAATGAGCCAAAAATAAATCTAAAAAAGATTTTTTTCAAAATGTGATATAAAAAGAAAACAGAAAAACACAACATTTCTACACAGATGGGTTTTTTAAATTGCTTTTTTGTTGATTTAGTGGCCCTACTTACCATGAGTTCCCGCACCAGGGGAATGTTTTTGCTTGATAAGAAATTCTGTGTGAAATTACTTTAGACTCTGTCCTGTGATAGTCGTCATGTAAACATAACATTCATTTTCTCATTCTGTAAATCAACTCCCCTCAATCTAATAAAGCCAAAGAGGTGATAAATATGAATGATAAATTAAATGCGGTATATGTAAATAGGACATAGACCCAAAGGGTTTTCTCTGGTTCAGACCATAGCGAGACTAACATCTTATGCCTGTCTCACTTTCTTGAGCTCAAATCTATGAATGAGACTACCTTAAGGCATTTTTTTTCTGCATGTCATTCCCCACTCCCTCTCCTCCTGACTGTATCTACTGTCCTATCTCTGAAATAAGGCATAAAAGACTGTCTGTACTACATCTAAGACCATTCAAAGAACTTGGACTGCAGACTGAGGCTTCATTTTAAAACAAGTTTGAGAGAATTCTGGTGTTTCAATTCTTTAAAATACATTTTGAAATAAGAAAAAGAAGAGATGTGGGCTAACACCAGACTCACTGTGAGACACACCACTATTGTGTCTCAGGATTGTTTTTTAAGACAACGAGAACAGGCGTCACCTAGTTTGAAAAGAAAAAAATATATATTCTAAAGATATTTTGTTGGCCTTGAAATAAAGGGATGAACACCAGATCCAATAACCTTGAACTATGATCCATGATCTCCTACACTGTATTTGTGCATTACTGGGACAGGGTACACATCTGTGCAAATTTTAATGAAAATTCATCCAAGAATTCCTGAGACATCATAGGGTTGGATGGATGGATGGATGGACAAAGAGGCTGCTGGAAAACATAACACCTCCAGCACAGACGCATCAAAATGGACCAAAATCTCCTGTTGTCTTATATAATGCTTGTTTTTATCTAGGAGACATAGAGGATATCTGACTTTGCTATGCCAGTAGGAACGGACTGTGTTTGGAGTCTGTTAAACTACTTTCTTAACACTATTTATTGGCTGTTCAGATTTATTTTTTTAAAAGTTTGTTTCCAATTGCAATTCTATCAGGTTATTCTAAGTTGTTCAGAGACAAAATTCTGTGCCGGTATCTTCACTGGACTGTTTCAGTGATAAAACATTACTTTTCAGGGTCAAACTGCTGATACTGCTACATGCAAATATTTGACATTTTAATCTCTTTATAGTTTTCCCGTAATTCCTCACAGCAGACAGTGTTCAAAAGAAAAAAACATTTGGAATTTTAAGACTACAAAGAAAGGACGCTTTAAATTGAATACATTGACTGTTACCTGCGAAAGGTGCTACGTTCACCAGCCTGCGTCATGGCAACCAGTGTGTTAGTGACAGAGGTGCCAATGTTGGTGCCCATAATGATAGGAACAGCCAGCTGGACCGAAAGCACTGCCAAAGATCATGATCATTAATCCTCTTTGAAATTCAAATCTCTATTGATTCATGCAATCATATT
Organism: Cheilinus undulatus; assembly: GCF_018320785.1. NCBI lineage: Eukaryota > Metazoa > Chordata > Actinopteri > Labriformes > Labridae > Cheilinus > Cheilinus undulatus. The sequence goes on along the minus strand of NC_054868.1, from coordinate 29,799,343 downwards.
CCATGCATGGTTGTGTGTGTTTGTGTTGTGTGACACTCACATCCAGAAGAAACCATGCTGACAACTATGGAAGAGGAGGTGGACGAGCTCTGGACCAGCAGGGTGACCAGAACACCGATGACCAGGCCAGCAAGAGGGTTGGACAGAACAGCGTTGTCCTGAAAGATGTCACCTGCTGCTTTACCTGGACAAGGTCAACACATAAGCATGTTTAGGAGACGCAAAATTACCATTACCTAGTGAGCCACAGTCATCATTGAATGTGTAGTAGCTTTGACCGAACACTCACTTACAAATGCTTGGTCATGATACTGGTTAAAAATTACAGATGATCTCCTTATTGCTTACTTGTTCCATCAGATATTATGTTACAACTAACTATTATATCCTGTTACTGATACTAGAGCGATTACTGGCATAACAGCAAATGCAATAGAGCTGTCTATCGGACAAACCTCGGTTTGTATGTTAATAAGAAGGCTCAGTGCTCTGCAATTAGTCCTGGTGTTCCTCAAGGCACAATACTCTGCCCTATTTTCTTTATACGCTTTCTCAAAATAGTGTCATAAGTCAACACTCCATAAATAGCCATAAATATGCAGATGACACTTAATTATACTTATCATTGAAGCCAGATGAAACCAGCCAGTTAACATGAGGCAAAATAAGCACAAAGGACATAAAGAAGTACATGACCCTGCTTCTTGTCTCAGACAAAACTAAAGGTATTGGGCTCTGCCCCAAATACCTTAAAGATATCTTATCCAATGATATAGCTCCCTGAGATGGCTTTAGGCAGGCAGCACCCAGGAACCTGGGAATCTATTCTACCAGGATTTACTCTGCAACTTGCACAAACAAAAAACTTCAAGGACTATGATTTTCTTTTGATGTAGCATTGAAAAACGTGGGCACACACTTTTTCAAAAATATGAAGACAATCAAGTTCATGTATTTCTTATTTCAGGTTTGGATGATTACAGTTCCCTATATCAAGTTACCCTATTAAGTCTCTAAAGACTCTTAAGCTGGTCCATAAAGGTGTAATACATGTGTTTTTAAAACTTAAAAAAGAAATGGTAACACTTTATTTTATTGTGCCCTCATCTGGTAATTTCATAGTAATACATGATAATGATCTAGTAATATCTTATTCTCAAGAATAAGGTCGTATTTACCTTGTAATAAGTTAGAATTTCACTAAGTAATACTCAGAAATATGGTCAGATTAAGGTAGTTCTTACCTAGAAGTGATGTATTAATTATCGAGTAATTCCTTGTAATATTAAGCCAATTCTCTGATAATTACGTGGTATTTTACCCAAACCTTAACCCTGACCTCTAAACATAAAAAATTATTTGAAAATTAGAAAAAATTACATGATAAAATACCACCTAACTACAGGAAAACTGCCAAAATATTACAAGGGTTAGGGTTAGAAGGCTAGGGTTGGGGTAAAATACCACCGAATCAACAAAGAATTGCCACAATATTACGAGGGATCACTTGAAAATTAATACATATTTACAAGATAAATACTCTCTTAATGTTAACACGTTATCACTTGTTAAATGTCATTTTATTACTAGATAATTATCAACTTATTCTTGGAAATTACTAGATAATTACTAAAGAATTACATGATAATTAGGGCCCACTTCAATAAAGAGCATACTGATCAGATAAAATCTCTTCTATATTACTTTCTCGGGACTGACTCCCTGTAAAATCTTGAAAAGCTCTTAATCATCAGGTGGCATATCTTAAAGAGCTGACCGTGCCTTTTTAACCCCTGGATCACAGGTGTCAAACTCAAGGCCTGGGGGCCAAATCTGGCCTGTGGAACAGTTAAATCCGGCCCGCAAGATGATCTCATATTTCTGTTTTAACTGGCCCATCTGTATGAGGTCTGCAGATTTCCTCAAGTATAAAAATGTCAACTTATCCTTGATGATTTAGGATATCCTTGTTAAATCATAACATCTGAAAAAGTAAGGAGTAAAAACAAGTGGGAAAGAAGTCAGGAATGTAGGAAAAGATAAATTGTGTTTTAATTTCACATTTTCAATTTTGGATCTCACAATTAGGACTCAAACTTAGGATTTTGACTTTTTCATACTTTGAGTATTTAAACTCAAATTTTGACTTCTCATACAATATTTTGAGCTTTAAGATTCATGATTCTAATTTTTAAGTGATATCTGCACATATTAACAGAAATAATGGTATAACACTTATAAATCATTCATACAATGTTTTTTCGGTAAAAGAATATGTGTTTAGGGCTACTTTGTTTGGAATTACACAAAAATATGATTAAAATCTATGCGTTTTTTGGCCACAAAGTACCCCATTTTTTTCATTTCAGTCCTGGGGGGGGGCTCAAGTTTCCTTAGATAAAAGTAGGGGGGGCTCAAGGAAAAAAGGTTGGGAACCACTGCCCTAGATCACTACAACCCCAGAACGCAGGCCTAGTGGTACTGTCCCTAAAAGTAGTACAGGAAACCGATCTTTTATCTATAAGGCCTCTCTCTTTTGTAATGTTTATAGGTATATTTCTTGGAGGCAGACATCCTTGTTAGAATTAGACCTCTTTAATAAAGCTAAGAGTCCTATGTTTTGGATCACCATTTCAAAGCCTCTGTAGTTAAAAGGCCCCCCTTAACAAGCTAATGGCCTTTGTCTCTTCATTATGATTGAAGATTTCTTTACACACATGTTTATTGGAGGTAAATATGTGTTTACCTCCAACAAGCTGGAAAGCTGAGCTGAGAATGTCGAGAGAGCAGATGAATATGTAGAGGAAACCCAGCAGCAGGATCGCCTTCCCCACTGACACAAGCACTCGTAGCACCTTCCCTTTTGTATCCAGAGCTGAGACAGAGAAACGAAGGTGATTAGAAATAAAACCAAAAACAGAAAAAAGATTCATTTTGTCATTAATAAAGACTTACTTAACCAGTATTACTTATGCTGTTACCCAACAACAACAGATGACCTCTGGCATCTCGTGTTGTATGTTGAAAAAACTGCTTGGTTGGCAGAACTCTGGTTGTCACACCCATTATTAATATTTATGGCCCCCATTATTTTTAGATAACCAGGCAAGAAACACTGATAACATTTTCAAAGTGGTGTTATGACTATCAACAGATACTTTTGATATAAAAGTTTAAATGTTTCTCTATAAAGATGTTTGAATTATTTAAACATAGTACATGTTTGAATAACAGGGAAAAGTTAAAAGTGGGTCAAGGATTCACAGAATTAGTGGAAAGAAGGCCCCCACTGTGTAGTTAAGCTTCTGTTGTTTTTGATACTCCATGAAGACATGACTAATATAAATCTACTTTGTTTACTGTTGTTCAGACTCTATTTGGCTGCTGTGTGGTTGTGTAACTCTATTTATCATATCAACAGCATGTTATCGATCATTAGGCGTGTAAATGTATTAGTCACCAACCGTGTATACTGTATATCTAATCAGAGCATGTCCCCTTTAAACACAACGATAAAGCTACTGTACTTGAATATCATGATAATATAATAATGTAACATTACAAGTCCTCACCTGACCACGGGATTCCAGTGTCCTTCAGCTCTGGCAGGTCCCATGGGTCCACCTCCTCCGGCTCCTCTTCAACCAGAGCCAGAGTGGAGTGAGATGGGCTCGTTTTCTCCTCTGAGAAAGTAAAAAGCACAAATATTTTAACTAAAATGTTTGATACAGTATGCCGGATTTACCAGCTATCCAGTTTTATCAATTGCCTTCTGTGCAATCTGAATAATACCTTTACTTTCATTTCCTCGTCCATCATCACTGCCGTCCTGGTCTTTGGTTTGAACATCCATTGGCTGAAACCAAAGATAGAGAAGTATGTAGCATCAGAATTGGCTGGATTTTAAGCTTATGAGGTCAAAGAGTAGTCACTTTCAGAAGGGGTACGCAATGAAGTTTTGGCAACAGTCAAATTAAGGTTTTAATTCTCACCATCGATTAGCTGCTTATTAGCATAATCGATTACATTTACTCAAATCACTGTGGTTGAGTTGTTTTTTGGGTGCTTTAAAAACAGTACTTTAACTTCTACTTAAGTAAGTTTTTAACAGACTAACTGCACTTTTACTTGAGTACAATTCTCTTGTACTTTCCCCACCTCTGTTGGCTACACAGTAGCTCATAGTGAGAAAATGATTCCACACCACATCCCAAAACAGCTGTTGGACACATAAAAAACAGGTGTTGATATCTCAGGGGTAAACATTTTAGAGTTGTTTTTAACTCCCAACGTGTCATTTTAACTTTAGCCTGAGTGAAATGGTCTTCCTTGTTGGACTTCTTTGACAGTGTTGATCCACCAATGTTCATTTAGCTCTGTAAAGAGTCAGTTTATCTAAGCTTACACTAACCCCAGATTTGAAATCACTACAAGCATTGTTTTCCCATCATGCCCTTGGGTGAACCCTTTGGATATACCATATTTTAGGGTCACTTATTTGTGACTAGTTGTTTTTGATGTTGCCTGTTTTACATTGATCCCTACTGGGGTACTTTTGCACACGTTTCTGGTTGATTGTTGTTTTTGATGTGAAACACATTTGCACCATGAATTAAGTTATCCACTGAGTTTAGATTGGACTCTATTTATCCCTAAAGAATGCACAGTGCATATTCATCACTACTGTGTTGCTATAGCTGACTCTCTGCTTTGTTCTTGTCAGAGGAGACCCACCTTGCCACAGTTTTCAAGAGTTAGAGCAGCTGTGTCCTATTGTAAAATATTAAACACTATCATAAGTATAGGTTAACTTTATGTAGCGTGGACTAATAAAGACAGTTGAAAGTGCTAGATTTCACTCTATATAAGTCTGATTATCACTGTCAAAGTTGCTGTGTATCTTTCTTTATCACAGAGGTGGGACTTTACCTGAACAACCTGGTTGGAGATCCATTCTCTTGTTTTTCTTGACAATAAGGAAACATTTTAATTTACTGTACACCTTTACTTAGTACTCGGTACTTAGATTACTGAGTAGGACTTTCAGTTTCACATAAATTATGATCTTATATGCTTTGCTTAGTATGGCCCTTATAGGGTAGCGGCTCATAAGGGCAGCTGTAATCAATTCTTTTCATAATCAGTTCTATCTATTATTTTGTTGATTAATCAATAGAACAACTGAAAGATAAACAAGACCTCACTCTAATTTGGAGTGCATATTCTGACTTACAAAGGCTAATAAGGAGAATTTGGACATTTCAAAGAATAGAAAATTCTTGCTTTGTTTCATGAGATTAGATTATACTTGGGGTAATTAAGGGAGAGGAACTATTCATGTGGTACTACCACCCTTTTAAGGGCCAAACTAAGCAAAGCATATTTAGAGCAGTGTTAATTTCATCAACTAAAACTCTGACTAAATATGTTCATCAACAGCCTTTATTTTCAATGACAAAAAACTGGACTAAGACTGACAAAAATAGATCTGTGATGACAAAACCGACAAAAAGTATGTTTCGTTTTCATCAAGATGACTAAAACTAGACTAAAATGTAATGTAGTTTTCGTCTGGCATTTAAAATCCCTGCTATTTCTCCACTGTGGGTAAATCCGTCAAAAAACAATGTAGCTGTAGCTATTCTGCCTCTCAGCTGTAGAAAGCAGGGACCCCAGGTTTGGCAGAGTGCAGAGAACACAGTACCATGGTTTGGGACCAGATTTAGGAAAGAAAATAAATGCTTGGACTAAAAGTAAAGACTCAAATGTGAGAACTTTTTATGGACTAAAACTGAACTAAAATGTTTTTGAGTTTCCGTTGACTAAAACTAGACTAAAACTAAAAAAGGTAGAAATGACTAAAATGTGACTTAAACTAAAAGACATTAAATCTAAAGACTAAGGCTAAAATTAAAATAGCTGCCAAAATTAACGTTGATTTAGAGCATTATTAATGTGAAACAACTTCCTAATTTGCTATGAATATGCAGTAATAAAGAGGTTATTAAGGGAAAACTTGTATTTACAGCCTATTAGCCATAGATTATGGTTTTGTAGAATAAGGTACTAATAAACTTTATTTTTTTAAACACACTTTTACTAATAGGTAGTTAAAGTGCTACTAATTAGCATGCTAATAAGAGGCTAATTGATGATGAGAAGTGATACCAAAGACTTTTTAACACATTGGCAACTGAAATAAAATCACTGATTTAAAATCTTTCACAACTAAAGAAAAGGCAAGCAAAAAGGAAATCAGAGCTCAGTTTTAGATGGATGTGTTCAATATTCACACTTTTTATTGGTTTACAGAACGTGATGTATTCTTATGCTTTATGTATTTTTGTATTGTTATATGTATAATGTTATGTAGCTTTAAGTTACCTCTGAATAGTTAGTGTCATCCTTTCATCACATTTGTAGGACTCTACCTTCAGTTGTTCTTAATTCATTGATAAGTGTTGTAGTCTTACAAAATCTCCATAAGAGTTTACTTGTTATCAGGGTATTAGGTTCAGAAATATAACACGAACAGACATGCACACACAAGCACACATTTCCCCTCACATGCTGGGGTATTGATCATTTAGTCATGTGGTCTAGCTTCAGTGAAATTCCATTCACACAACTGTATGACAGAAAGAGCTACACGCTAAATCAATACATAAAAGTGTTACAAATGCAGTAAAATGTGTTTGATCTGTTTGCTATATGTACGTAACTGTTATAATAATGGAATTTTCTTACCTTACTCCAACTCTTTCTGTATTTTATTGTATTTCTCAGAATATTTTTACTGCATTGTTTTTTCCCATGTGCTTAGAGTTGGAGGTTTACAGACGATGATATCTGTGTTAAATTTCAATGCTTCCTGACAAGATTATTGGAATTACATATTTGAAAAATCGCCATGTTCTTCATTAAACTTCAGTAAAATTTATATTTGTAAAATATGATGATATAAAACAAAATCCATTAAATCTCTTTATGTTGGCGGTTAAGGAATAAAATCCACTAACATGCTGATATCAACACAAATAATAGAAATCATGTTAAAAACCATCATAAATGCAACAATAATTTTAAATTTAGCCCATTGAAATGGTAGTTTCCAGAGACAAGAATAAATAAATCATGTTTGTCCTCACCTGTGGTGGTTGTAGTGAGTCCATGCTTGTTGTGTTGCAGCTTTCTTGGGCTTCAGGGACTTAAATGCTGTCTCCACACAGGTAGAGTGGTACAAGTTGTTTGCAGAAGGGCAAGGGCCTTCCTAGAGGGCAGAGGAGAGTGCGATGTGCAGCATTCACATCACCAGAGAGTTCCGCCTCACAGATAAGCCGAACACACCTTCTGAAAGTTGATTAGTCTTACCTGGCACTGCTGTAAACCCTTTCTTTTTTTCTTCAAGCTGTGTTGCAATCCAGCTCACATGGTGACTGATAAGTCTGAGTCGGTGGTATCTTCCTTTACCCACACCTGCAGTTATTCATCTGAAATCCTCCCCCTAAATCTGTCACTGTTTCTTACGCTTCAGAGTCAGAAGAAGTTCTGTTTTTATTTTGTCCGTTTGATAACGGTTTCCATCCATTTGAAATCAAAATTAATCCATTCAGTCTGTCTTACACTGCCCTCGGAGAGATGAATTCCCCAGGTGATGGACCTTGAGATCAGCAACAACAAGAGGGGAACGTCACAGACAATAGCTCCTCTGACAAAGGTTGATCCCACTGAAAGACACACCACATGGGCGTGTGGAGGGGTGTCAGCAGGATGTGCACTGTGTCATGTGGGCACTGCTTAAACGCCTGTGTGTAAGTGGGTGACTTCTATTTTGGGCACATGATCAGATTTTTGTGGCAATGTATCGATTCTGTGAGCACACGCCTCACATTGTTCAATACTTCAAAATATCAATAATCTAACTTTAGGTCTGTAATAAAAATGTCAATGATGGCTGAGGGACTCTCACAGACGGGGCTTGCTCTACACTGCTGTATTACAGCAACATACAATTGTGGTCTGACAGTGTTCAGTGAGGTCTGCGGGGAAATACAACACTAACTATTTGACTGTAAACATTTCTCTCTTTTTTCCAAAAGCGTGCATTCATTGGACTTAAATATGCATATTGGCAGAGCCAGGATTGGATTTCAGGACATGTTTTTTTTCTGAAAATCCTCAAATCTTTCAGGTTATTTACAAAATTTCCTCCAATGTCATCCCTTATCTCTTTATCACTGAAGACTGCCAAATCAATAGAAATACAATAAAAGAAGAGAAATTTCATTTTGTAGCTATACTGACAAATCAGCCCTTATTTTGCGACCTACTAAAAACCTGTATACTCGGAGCGGTAGAAAATAAACTACTTTAGATTGCCCTAGATAAAAACATTGTAGAGTTTGCCCACAGAAATACATCTGTTCCTAGATCCATACAATCTGCTTTTTCTGATCTATACGAAAAAAAAGGTTACACTTTACAAGATATACAAATTTTGCATACTTGTGTAACTACCTACTAGTTGACCACTGGTCAACTGTTACTTAACAAATAGATAAGGTACGAATGAGTCACTTATGATTATATGGGTAAATAATAATTCATTACTGCCTACTACTCCATGTTGCACTAATATGTTCTCTATTAGGTAATAAATAGCCTTTTAAAAATTTGATGAGAAGTATCTCTCTATCTACCGTTTAACAATACACTAGTAGTTAGTTATACATTCGTTACCCCCTAACTATGCAAATTTGTGTACCTTATCTATTTGTTACATTGTGGTTAATTCATGGCTAACTAGAAGTTACTCATTCATAAATAGATAACTAGCAGCTCGTTATACATGTCTCAGTGGTTAGGTAGTAGTAAGTGATACATTTGTTAATATTAACCATAGTTAGATGCTCCTTTGTTAACAGTAAAGCAGTAGTTTGTTATACATTCGTTACCTACTAACTATGCTACTTTATGTACCTTATCTATTTGCTAAGTTATGGTGAATAAATGGTCAAGAAGTAGTAAGTTTCTCATTTCTGGTTAACTCATAGTTAGTAGTACATTTTTTTACCCCATAACCATGCAAAATCTGTATACCTTATCTTTTAGTTAATTAACGTTTAACTAATGGTTTACTAATAGTTAGTAACTCACTCATTCATGGTTAATAAGTAGCTACCTATACATGCCTCAATGGTAAAAGTAGTTAAAATTTGTAAACCTTTTTTGTTAAGATATGTTTAACTAGCGGTTTATTAGTAGTCAGATAAACATTTGTATATGGTTAAGGAGTAGTAATACATTCTTTACATACAAACTATTACAGTTTATTTACCTGATCTATTTCTAAAGTGATGGTTAACTCTTTGGTATTTACTCACTTGTAAATGATAAACTAGTAGTTTATTATTTATTCATTAATGGTTAACTAATATTTAGAAATACATTTGTTATCTATTAACCATGCAGAATTCATGGCCCTTATCTATTTGTGTACTTTATCTCTTTGTTAAGTAATGGTTGACAAATGCTTAACTAGTGGTTGGGTATAGATTTGTTTATGGTTAACAAAGAGTGAGTCATACCTTTATTATCTGCTATCTATGCACAATTTGTGTACCTTATCAATTTGTTAAGTAATGGTTAACTAATGTCTAACTGGTAGTTAATTATACATTTGTTACTTACAAACTATGCAAAATCTGTGTACATTATTGTTATGTGTTACCAAGAAGGGTGAAAATTAATAGTTTTTAGTTGGCCAGAAAAAAGTGATTGTCAACATGTTGTTACAGGGTTTCAGAATAACAGTTTGAGAACCATTACTCCATGATGTTGGCTCTCAATGATGGTTTAACAGATTTTGAGAAATATTTTGAATCTTAATTCGTGTTAAGAATGGCTTGAAAACTGGAGTGTATACAGTACTGTCTATAGATATAAAGTGTATTGTCAGGCAGGTTTACTAAACATATAAATAATTTGTATAATAGTTTTTGTAATTTTATGTTTTACAAGCCAGTTGCTCTTGTAAAATGCTTATCATTTACTTATGACACCTTTTTGATTTGCAGTTCATCGTTATTTCTATAAAATTAACTTTAAAAAGCCGAAAACTCTTTTCAGTGGAAAAAAAAAAGGGTCAATATTTTCCCAACCACTAGAGGGTGTAGCTTAGATTTTGATACATTTCCACTGAGCCTTTACCTTTCATAATAAAAGCCAGGCTTGAAGCTCAGCCTTATTATAAAAACTTTTTTTTAACGAAAATAGAATAGATTATTAAATTTAGAAAATGTTTCGTGACAATCATTCTTGTAGGGATTTCACTGTCATTACATGATCGTTTTCTTGCCTCAAGTAGCAAATTTTACTTCCGGGTTATGTCTATGTTATTTAGTGCAATGACATTGTACGAAACAGAAGGGAAGTCAGTCCACCGTGTGGCTCATATATTGTTATTTCAAATGCGCTGAAAGGTTTTTTATTAGCGCCGACCTTACCGTGAACATGTCATCGACTACCACGGGTTTCCCGGAGGACCGGCAGGGCAGGGGACCTCCGGTAAACATATGAATACACTCACATTATCCAACGATATGCTAACGTGCTAACTGCTGGCTCAAACTTTGGATGAACAACAAGTCATCGTGTCTTATTAATAAAAAAAGCGGTGCTCTTTTCTGTCACCTAATGCTCATTTTATCTGTTAGATGTGGCTGCCAGTGTTTGTCTCACTTACATTTCTGGTGTAAATAAACAGAAGGAGTTACAATAAACGTTGTTCTTAATCTGCAGTCTCCAGCGGGCATAGACTACATCCCCACTGATGAAGAGAGGATGGTGTTTAAAGAGTGCAACCAGGAGAGCTTTTGGTACAGGTGTAAGTGTCTGTATTTTCTGTAATGCTCAGAAGAACAGTGCTTTAAACGGTTAAAGATGTCCCTCTGTCACCTCTGTATTTAAAGCGACGTGTTTCCCTTACAGCTGTACCCTTCTCTGTGGTTAGCATGGCCGTCACTCAGGCCCTGGTGGCCAGAGGTAATATCATGTAACTTAAAAAGACTCCGTAACTGGCTCGTACAATGAACATGAAAATATCTCAATCACAATCTTCTCTTGTTCTCTTTAAATTCATAGGCACTCTGACTGCATCTCCACGGTTTGGCGCTCTCCCTAAAGTGGTCTGTAAGTTTGTGAGTTCTGAAGTTGAGACACATAGTAACACAGTGTTGGTATTATCAAAAGTGTAAGACTTGTATTAGCAAGCAGTTCAAGCGCAGTATGTGCAATACAGAAAACACTTTATTTGGGGGTGGTCACAGCACATGTAATAGTAAAGAGTGAAAATACACCACCACCACTAAACAAGTCAGTTAAAATGAAAGCAGTTGAAGGGGAAATAGGTATAGCTGTGGATTAAAGATGCCTCACATATATGAAATTTATATATATATATTTTCTTTGCAGTTGCTGGCTTTTGTGGCTACCTGGCAGGAAAAATGTCATACATGAAGACATGCCAGGAGAAGTTCAAGAGGTTAGAGAACTCCCCCCTTGGAGAGGCCCTCAGAAAAAGGACAGGACTGCCTCAACAATTGTAAGTAGCAACAAGGCACATGATTATGATGCTGTATATTTTAGCCACCCACTCTATTTTGATAGTATGTTTCCTCTCCTCTAAGTCCCAAAGTTGCTCAGTCCGAGCTGAGTGACCCAGACACCCAGTCATTCGACTCTATGTTCCAGCCAGCAGAAACCCTGGTCCAGAGAAGCTACAATCCAGATTCAGTCACCCAATCAGGACAAGCTGATAATGTCAGCACTCCAGGTACAGCAGTAAGCAGAGGTGGAGAAAGTACATGACTGTTGTACTCAAGAAAAAGTACAGTTACTTGGATTAAAATTTACTTGAGTAGAAGTAAAGGTACTGGTCTATAAATCTAAGTACAGTACTCTCAAAGTGCTGAGTACTGAGTAGCTACTTTTGATACCCTTGGGGCTTTCACAGTGAAATATGATCTGACCTAAATGTACAATAACAACAAAAAATTATGGACCTCCAACTAGATTGTTTATTATAAGTTTTGACCTAATCTAAAGTGCAACTTGCAATTCAACAGCTGTTTTGAGAAGAAATATAGAATCATTCTCTTGCTGTGTGCATGTACTGACCATCATGTGTTGTGAAAGTCAAATCACTGGTTGTTTTCATGTTGTTGGCAGAAAGCTTGGACCTCCTTGTTGTGGCTTTCAGTGTTTACTTTTTTACTCAGCTCTCAATACTTTTTAAAATGTAATAAAGTACAATACTCCACCCAAAATACACTTAAGTAAAGGTAAAAGTAGTGATTCTAAAAACTACTCAAAAGTACAAGTACACAAGAAATCTACTCAATTACAGTAATTTGAGTTAATGTAATCAGTTACTTTCCACCCCTGGCATTAAGACTGCAGTAGCTTTTCATTTTATTTTATGCACATTAAGCTGTCCTTTTCATGGTCTCAATCTTCTTCAGTCCAGTCTTATGTTGAAGAGGAAGAGGAGCCTAGAAGAAAATCTATCCTCTATGAGGACTTGAGGCTCAAGAACAGAGAGAACTACGAGGTGACACTTACTCAGAAGGCTGAGACGCTACTCAAACCAACACCTGAGAGGGAACCAAACAGAGCTAAGAAGAGCGAGAGTAAGCCCCAAATACAGATATGTAGTCGTGTTTACAACACTTTAATTTGTAAGACTGAATTCCTCATCTCTTTTTATTGCAGCGAAGAACATCTATGGAGACGTGTGGGAAGAATGAGTCCTTGTTTTGAATGATTTTGTGATCTGTTGCTGACATCACTGACTCTACAGTCCAGCTGGCACCATGATGGTCATTTTTTATCAGTGTGACTAGTTGTCTATACATTTTTGATCAGTATGTCTCAGAGGGTGAATCAATTAAATCTAACTGCATGAGGACTTGATTTGTCACGTTCAGTGTTTTTACATTGATTTGACCTTTTTAAATTTCTTAAGCTGATTATGAATTAGACTTAAATTTATACTGACGTGATCTTTCTTTTACCAGCAAAAGCTACAAGACCACCTGCAAAAAACTGAATTAATCTTCATTTCACTTACTAGAATAGCTGTAAAGGGGCTGTGTCAGACAAAGGGGGTTACCATCATTCTCCAACACTGCCTTTGCTATGCTCTCAATAAATGTGAATTTTGGTGGTTGAAAGGAAAGTGGTTGAACTTTTTTTTTTTTAATCAGTAAATGTCCCCAACACTTGTTCAGACCAGATTGAACACACACAAGAAGTTCTGTTTTGTCCAATACGGTTTCCAGGATTAGTACAAGGACAATTGTACACAGAAGCTTTAATTTACTACTATTAGATGACAACTAACCTTGCAAAGCAGATGGATTTGCCTGTTTGCAAGATGGACGCTTCCATCCATCTTGCAAAGCTCCCATCTGAACTGTTTGGGCCTGGTTAGACGTGACAGCACCAATCAGCGTCGAGGGGCAGTACTTTCGGGCAAGGCGTAGTGGTGACGTATGCAAGCAGCGAGAAGAAGCTGGTGCAATTATGGCGGAAGACATTAGTGGGGGTGCTGCTAAAGCGTAAGTTTTATCAGAACTTGGCGACATTTCTTTGTTAAAATAAGAACAGAGAACAGCACTGAGTTGTCTTGTTTTCAAAAACGACAAAAGTCAAATACTGACATGTCCATAGTCGCCAGGGTTCATGTTGTGCAGCTCTCTATGGAGTATACCCATCAGTAGCGACACCCCTCAGTTCGGGGCTACAACCTAGTTTTTTTCAAAGGCTCTGCGCTTTCCCAAATGCCGTCAATGGAAGGTTTACCAGATGGATGTGTGAAACAGATCCATCTGGCATGTAAGGTTAGAAGTCAGCATCTTTACATGGAAGAAAACTTATTCATAAGAAAGCACTGGTTTTAAAAGTTGGTTGTTCACTGATAAGACCTTGAAGTGAGCATGAAAGTTTAGATTCACTTGTTCTTTTAATCTTAAATTAAAACATGACTAACATTTGAATTGGAAAAACTGGAAGGTTATGTCACCAGTTAAGTTAAAAATTTTCTAAAAATGCACTGATTGTTCAAACCAGGGCAGGTGCTGATACAGATACTGATATTTTGAATAATAATCTAGACTCCCACAAGGCCAATATTTTCTCTCATGTTTTACCATGAAAACAAATCAGTGTTTATCCTACAGTTCTTGTCTTCCACCCAAAAAGCCAATTCCTCCTCTGTGTTGGCTACTAGGTGTGATAAATATCAGCATTGAAGTGACACAACACAAACATCTACTGACATTGGTTTATGCTCACATTAATTGCAGATGGACGATGCTTGTCAAAATGGCTGATACCATCAGTAAACCTCATACTTTATCTGTTGTGTTTTCCTGAGAACCTCAGGAATCAACAAGCTAGGGCAGTGCTGCTGCATTAAAGACTGCCACATAAGATAATATATTCAGCAGGAAAAAATTATGGGATGTTTTTTTCCTTGTTTCCCAAGAGGAATAACACAAAGGTGGAAGTTTAGTCTACTGGTGCGATGAGGATTATGATGCAAAATGGAAGGAACTAGAACTGAGTCAACTCGATATCCCCCTTCAATCTCTGTTAGGTGATAAAAGCCTTAAGACTAAATATTCAAGTAACTTGAGTGACCTTACAAAAGTTCCCCTTAACATTTGGTTCAAAGAAATCTGTAATTCACACATGGAGAGAAAAGCACGGTTATTAAGGTGGATCGAACATGATAGGGATTTCAGACCAGCACAACTTGATTTGAGATTTAAAGAAATGACCCGAAAAGGCATTACGTCATACTGTGTAATTTCATCTGATACCAGCTTGGAAAGTTTCCAACAATTGCAGGAAAAGTACGATTTAGAAAAATATGATTTCTACAGATATTTACAACTTAGGCACCATTTTGATAGAAACATTAAAACATCAAAGGAATGCGACAGGGACCTCATTAACATTGTCATTGATGCCTATAGAAGTAAAACTTATAAGAAAGTGGTTTCTAGGATATATTTATGCCTACAATCTTACAAAAAACTATCAACATTCTATGTTAAACACAATTGGGAAAAGGAAGCAAATATATCCCTGACAGAGGACGAGTGGCTAAACATATGTCAAATAAACTCCTCCTCCACCAGTTCAGGGCAGTGGAGGGAATTTGCATGGAAAAATACTACCAGGTTTTTCATAACCCTAAAAAGAACATATCTACAAGGCGGCAGAACTGAATCTGGATACTGTTGGAGAAAATGTAATAATGTGATGGCTGACCACTGTCATATCTTTTGGGGTTGCCCAGCAATCTAACCGTACTGGCTAGAAGTACTTCAAGAAATAAAATCAATTTTTGGTTTTGAAATTGAGTATAACTTGAAAACTGTATATTTGTGCAATCTACCAATTGAACTCAATCCCCAGGACAAGTACCTTCTGAAAATACTACTGATAGCCAGCAAGAAATCAATAACAAGGAAATGGCTTAAGAGGGAACCACCGACAGTGAGAGAGTGGACAGCCACTGTAAAAGAAATATACGAAATGGAAATGCTGACCTTCTCCCTAAGATTCTATGGTCATAAAGCTCAGAAGTATTGGTCAAAGTGGTTATCATATGTAAATGAGAAAATGGTATAGAATAAGGCCTTTTTTGTTTTTCATGTATCTACTCTCTATGCTATGACTGAAGTTTAATGCCAACTAGTGTTTTAAGACTGGCAATAAGTCACTCTGGCACTGGGAACTCCCTTTTTGATACCATTGCTCACAAACCTTTCAACAATTTTCGTTCCTCTATCATATTTGTGCCTTATGGTCCTGTCCGAAAAGACAACTTCCCCATTCCCTAAAGTGGATTGGATGGACTTTCACTGGAGAGACTCCCACTCAGGCCTGGCCGGCTCACAACACATGCACACACACATACACACTTTTCCTTTATTCATTTACTTATTTATTTGTACATTGTCTTCCATCCATGGATTGCTGTAACCCTATGCTACACAGAGCAATATTATTGTTTGTTTGTTTTTTTTGTCCATCTTAGATACACCTTACTTTATCTCCCTTGGTGACCTGAATGTTCTGTACAATCTGGTTTATATGTTATGTTCCTTATAAATTTTTTAAAACTCTGCACTTAAAAATAAAGTTTAAAAAAAAAAAAAAAGGTGGAAGTTTAGTGTCCATTATCTAGTCCTGAGCGAACTCATATGGATCAACATCATTTACCATGTGCAAAGTTCTCTAAATAGCTTTTTGTGTTGCAAAGTTATTTTTTATTGTTCCTGTTTCTCCATTAATCCCTTCTTGATCGTGTTAGCCACAAAAGCTCATTAAAAAAAACAATTGCTGTTAACAAACAAGGGGCATTCCCCTAAAAACGATGTCTGCGACTCAGGGCAGCGCTGCATGTTGCCATCTCCACATTCTCTATAGACACAGTACGCTTCTTCAGTAAGTCTCCCTCCACATTCAGGTCATTTTCAATCTTTTACTTTGTTTCAGTTTATTGTCTCTGGTTATGCTTGAAATACCTTGTATGGTTTTGAAAAATTTCCTGTTCTAGTTTTAAAAGTTGTGGGAGATTTATTTGATATTACAACATCTTTGGTGTTTTCTGTTACCCTGCACATATGTCAATATTAAACAGGATGCAAACACAACTTATTTACTTACATTTTCAACATTTTTACTGGTATAAATCAAATATGTACAAAACAAATAAGCTGTTAAAAATAAAAATCACAACCATCCACTTAATTATACACTCATAGATGTTAAATACCACAAGAAAGCAGGCAGACATAGAATAAGTCCACTGTACATATAGTACAACTGACTTTGATTTCCAGAAAGAGGTGTTAGCAAATTATAACCCCTTAAAAAGCAGTAGTTTGAGTAAACAAGGTGTACATGAATGTAAAACATGTATTTTACAAGCAAGTCTATAGTTGGCCATGACTGTGGCTGTGGCCAAAACTGTGTTCTGCACCATGTCCATGACTTATCCCAAAGCTATGTGCAGAGCCATGTTGATGGGGATGAAGAAATGCTGCATGACTGGATAGGTCACCAGCCATATTTTGCCAGCCTTCATAAAACTTGGCAGGGGTATTTGTAGTGTTAGTGCTGGACACTGGAGCATAGGCTTGGACTGGGTAAGACCCGGGTGTTGGGTTTATTTGTGGAAGGAGGGTCTTTCTTCGCTCCTCGGCGGATGCCGGAACAAACATTACACCTCCAATGCTCTTCAAGAAGCTGAAAGGCATCATTTTCTCCAGAACACCAGTCTTTGCCTCAGACAAGTCCAAGAGGGCAAACCATCCTTTCCCATACATCCATCCTACCAGGATAGCTATGACATTACAGGGGAGCACACTGTGAGGAGTGAGGGCAGTGGTGATTATGAGGAACACCCAGGGGAGAGCAATGGTGGGAAAACTGACCCCGCATAGAAATCCTTTGGTCATTTTTGTGTGCATGGTAGTGAAAGCTACACATGCCAAGGCCACAGGAAGAAGCCCCTCGGTGTGATTTAGGCCGCTGTCACTCTGCAGGAGATCCATGAAACTGTAAAACACACCTGTGGAGGTCGACATCACGAGGAACAAGAAGAGGAAACGCACAGTGCCAAGACCTTTCTCCAGACTGCCGCTGAGAAACGCCAGGGCTGCAGTGTTCAAGAGGAGCTGAGCAAAGGTTCTGTGGTAAAAGGGGTATAACAAGAGCCTGTGAATGTGTCCATTTTGAAAAACAGTGGCGCCAACACTGAAGAGCCCTGGAGTAAAGTCAAAAAAGGTTTGGACTCCAAACAAAACATATGATAAAAAAACCACTGTCAGCATCCCTATAGTAACCGCGGGGACAACGTCTTTAAAGGCTTGAAAGACAGTTTTCAAGTTTTCGGCTTGCTTCATCTTTTCAGTACACTTGTGGCATACACCAACTAAAGGACGAGTTCACCAAAACATAACCCAATCTGGCCGTGGTCTTCACTCTTCCTATACACGAAGGAATATCATGTTCAGGAGACTTCTTTGTGCCGATTAATGCGGTTTTCGGGCTGCCGCAGACCTTTAAGAAGAAAAGTTAGGCATTCGGTTACCTGTAAATTATACAAAAACACTACAACACCGTCGTTTCCAACTTTTTGTATCCGGAAATACAGATTCTTGTAAAGTCAGTCTCACTTGTGCGCTATGAAAAGAACTTCTGGTTTAGCTCTTCAAAATAAAAGTAAAACAGCCTTGTATATTTTCTGGCGATCGTATTCAACTATCATAACATAAATCAAAGTAACTAAGCTACTATGTAGCTCACAAAAGTCCATAAAATGTAACTAAATGGAGAGTAAATGTAAGCTAAATTTGTCCTTTATGTTTGATTTGTAGGAAAACTTTCTTCACTTCCGGTTGGGCTTTCCCCAATTAGTTACACATGACTAATTATTAAGGCCCGAGCACTAAGAGTAGGTCCTTCTCATTTCACACTTTGGTATCCTTCCTTCCTCCTGTCGCGTAGTTTCACCTCCTCTTAACTCCACCTAGCAAGGAATTAAAAGATAGATGCGAGGATTAACCCGGAGGAGAGAGGAGGCACAACTAGTGAATGAGAAATCCTTCACTTCACAGCGTCAGCCTGGCGATGCCTGAAAATGAGCCGATCAGCTGGTGCACCTCAGAGCCCAAAAATGAAGAAGGACCTCATTTAACTGGTGTTTATTCTGTCTGAGCTCCACCAGGAGCCTCCTCTTTTTAAAATTTTTAATTGAGCAATTTCAATATACAGGAGATGTAAAAGTCATGCAACATTTAAGGATGCATATATGTATAGCAGATCGACTTGTTTTTCTTTTATCTACGGCTACTTACCAGATGTCCACCATATTTTCCTTTAAAAAGATATATGGTAAGAAAAGGTACCAAGCAACAGCTTTTAGAGGGTTGTCAAACTAAGATTCATGAACTTAGGGGAACTTCACGAGGAGTGGACTGAGGCTGAAGTCAGTGGATTAGGAGCATCACACACAGACAGTCCAGGAAATTGACTACAATTGTCATGTCCCTAGTGTAGAGCCAATCCTGAAACATAGACAATGTTATAAGCGTTTCACCTGGGCTAAGGAGAAAGGGATATGGACCGCTGCTCAGTGGTCCAATTCCTGTTTTCAGATGATGGTCAATTTAGCATTACATTTGGTAACCAGTGTCCCAGACTTTGGAGGAAGATCAGAGAGGTATAGAAGTCAAAGTGAGTGAAGTCCAGTGTTTACTGTCTCCACAGTCACTGGTGGTTTGGGATGCCATGTCATCTGCTGCTGTTGGTCCATTGTGCTTTATCAAGTCCAGAGTCGATGCTGTCAACTGTCTACAAGGAGATAATAGAGCACCCCATACTTCCATCTGCTGGGAAGCTTTATGGAGATAACTGATTTCATTTTCCAGCAGGACTTGTCACATGCCCACAGTGAAGCCAAAACTACCAGGAACCGGTTTGCTGACCATGGTGTTACTGTGCTTGATTGGCCAGCCAGCTGGACTGACATAAACCCCATAGTGAATCTCTTGAATGATAGTCAAGGAAGATGAGTGACACCACAAGAGAGCTGAAGACTGCTATCAGAGCAACCTGGGCTGATATCATAACTCCTCAGGTGGCTTCATGTCACATTGCATAGATGCAGTAATTTGTGCAAAACAAGCTTCAACCAATTGCTGAGTTCATAAATAAGAATAATTTTCCAGGTTAACATTTCTTTGAACTGATGTTTTGTGTTTATTCTTTTACGAGATAGTGGATTTTTTGTGAGCTGTAAGTCATAATCATCAATATTAAAACAAAAATAATCTTAAATTATTTCACTTTGTATGAGATTAATCTATGATATATGGAAGTTCCACCTCTTGGATTAAATTACAGGGTAAAAAACAGAGGCCTATTGCATATGTCAATGAATTCAGGTATGTCCCTGCCCCCATAGTGGCATGGCAGATGTCACTTTCCAGTCTCGGAGCTGCTGGGAAAAACTGAGGAAGCTTAAGTTGGTTGTCTGCATTAAAAAGCAACAGCACCAAATATAACTAGGCTACTCTGTTGCAGACTGTGAAAACAGTTATCCACGTGTGTCCAAATGATAATACCAGGTGTAGGCTAACATCTGGTAAACATGAGGACACTGAAAAGTTTTAACAAGTCAAAGCAAAAATTATTTGTTGGAAAGACACGGTCAAACTTTTATTTCTTTTGAAACATCACAACGTACAAGACAAGGGTTTCTGTTTTTTTCAAGCAGAGGGATTTATTATTGTCAGCTTTTTTGAGAAAGAAAAAAGAGAAACGTCAGTCTGTCCCTCTTCCGGTGTCGTCCGGTTACTGCGGCGGATGTTGATGTTTTGTTTCTTGCTGAACGATGTGAACTGTATCGTCTCCGGGACGGGTTGGTAATATTTCTGTCGCTGTGTCCACGGCCCAGTCTTTACTTTTTCACGGTAAGGTTTTACTATTTGTCGGCATCGTGTCTCTCCCGGTGTCTCTCCCGGGAAGCGCGAGGCCAAGTCGTGCGATGATGGAGGATTTTGATGAGATCTACGAAGAGGAGGAGGAGGAAGAGGAGGACGAGGACAGGGCCGCCGAGGAGCAGCTCCTCAAGTACGCTCCGGACCCGGTGGTGGTGCGAGGGTCCGGCCACGTCACTGTGTAAGCATTTGGCGACGCTCACGGGAAACGGCAGTTGAAGTCCTGTCTTTGACGACTGACTACCGCGGGCTCCACAAATATCTGGCCACTATCTAAGTTAGCCAACGCTGGTGACCTAGCATAGCCTGCTAGCTGTTTAGGTAGCAGCGAGCTAACTTTGAGTAGGCGAGGGCTGGATGAAAAATCAGCTTTTGTTTTACTTTATAAATATGACATTATAAAGGTGGACAGTAAGTTTATTTTTCATGTAATGTTGCATATCGTTGTGCTGTCCTTATTTAGGCAAAACCTGTATCCCCGATGCCCCTAGTCGGAGACTTTATGTACGGGATCAGACTCCCGTGATCAAATCAGATGTTGCTAAATCGAGCATACAGAGCTGTTTCCCATACTCTATGAATAATGACAGATTAATAGATTATACCTCTACAGCCGTGTAAATGACAAGAATATTATCGTACATATATATATAAATAAAGTTGTGAGCAGTAGGAACCATTGTCACTGGACGTTTTGTTTTGTCCCGTCAGATAAGGAGGAGCACAGGGCGCATTAGCTACAGGCTAACATAAGGTACTGTAGTATTTGTAGGGTTCCATGAGTTCATAGAAAAATCGTCTTAGTTAACAAAGCTATATTTTCAGTTGTATCGTCTTCATCCCATATTTGGCTCGGTTTTGAACTGCAACATGCATCAACGCTGTTTTGGTGTTCTTTGTCACATTGGTTTAAAACGAGGCTCACGATTACCTCACAAAACATATGACTTGGGTGCCAAACTGGTGGCCTTTCCATTGATATCGTTTGGGTTTTACAAGACCATATGTCATTGACATCCCAGAAATGTTCAATATGTTCCCAGTATTGCTTTACTGTGGCTGTTATTATAATACGTGCTACTATTTTCTGTGATTAAAGGTATATTATTAGTTGTTAATTAAACGCCCATTATGTGTATTTATTTTGATCCTGCTCATGTGTAATACTCTGTTTTCCTTTTCCCATAGGTTTGGTTTGAGTAACAAATTTGAATCAGAATTCCCTTCAGCACTTACGGGAAAGGTGAGTGTCTTGTTGTCTATGTATGTATACATACATACATGTACACACACACACACAAACACATACATATATAAGAGAATTTTAACTTTTGCATCACTTAAAGATTTTTCTTCCAGGCATGAGTCAACAGTTGTCACTTAATCTAATGACAGTATAGTATATGAAATTTGAAATTGGGGGGAGTGATATAATGATCATACAGATACCAGTTTTAATGATAATGGATTGGCATTAGTGATGCCATATGTAGGATATTTGCACTGAAATATCAATGTTTTACATGCTTTTAGTTGAGGTCTTACAGTATCTCAAGTATTGCCTACAGTTTTCAGGGACAGAGAAATTCTGTGTTCACTATTGTAACAGGATGTGTTTTGTCATGGTGGCTGCCATGTGTTGCAAGTTCAATCGCCCAAACTCCCCACAGCAACCTGGAAACTCGCCACATACTGCACTTCCAGCAGGTTGAGACAGCACTGCCCACCTCTTTGGCCTCCTTTTTAGTACTGCTTCTTGTGTGCTTGTAAATCCTTGGATCCCATAGCACATGCACATTCTAGGAGCGCTTCTACTGTGAATGCGGAATGCAGTGTGCAATTTTTAGCCTAGTAGCATTTAGCAAAACAAGCTTGGTTGAAATGAAACATAACATTTATAAGTAGATTGATCTAACTTAGTGTTGACATCTGATAACACATTTTTTTTAATTTATTTTTTAAAATATCTCAGAATAAGCCTTTTATTCATACATAGGGAGGGTCCCCTCCAAGGACGCCGCCATCTTGGATTTCTGTATTTTGCATGTTTCTATGTCACCACGGAAGGAACCAAATAACAGATACACATATTGGTTGCAAAAGTTTTCACGTGAAACGGAAGAATTCCGTTTCACGTGAAAACATTAGAGTTTGAGATATCAACATCATTAGATGTTGATATCTCCAATTCTACACACTGCAGCTTTAAGTGCATTTCTCTCTCACTATGGGAAATTTATGAATGAAAACAAAATGCCAGTTTAATGTTTAGTAACTGTGCTTTATGAGGGGCCTTTTTTAAATGATAGAGTCTTCAATTCAAAACAAGAACTTAACCGTGGAGATGGGTGGAATTGGGCAGTGCTGGTCTGTACTTGTCAGATCATGTTATTGTTTTGATTGTAAGACCCCTGGCAGCAGAATTTTGCGTATTATGAGTTTAACATGAAATAAAGAAATCCTGCCCACAAGATCATTAAGATTAAACATGTAGAATTCTTGCTCTGAAATTTGTGGTTTGATAAAGATAATAATAATTCCAATGTTACATATTTTTAATTGAGCTCTTTTATGACCTCAAATATTTTCAAGCCAGGGAAAATCTTGATTTTTGTAACTATAATGGGACATGTCTTGTACAGTAGCTGTCATGTCAGAGCCACTGTGACAGATACAACTTGTCCTCTCATGGAAACATGGGATGTCACATGAAAGACTGCTACATAATGAAGGGGGGTCTGCTTTAGGAAGCTGCTGTACTGTTGCTGTAACTCATTCAGGCTTTGTGCTGCCTACCTGTGATGGGCCACACCTAGTCTTTTGGTTGCAAGTTCAGTTGCCTAAGCTCAACTCCAAACTGAGTTTGCTTCAGCAGCTCCAGGTCTGCTGCTTACTTATTGATTTGAATGTAGGACCTAGTACAATAACAGCACTCCATAAAGTGTATTCGTTAAAAAGTAAAGTGACATTCTGGTTGACTTGAACTACTTGCAAATCATTCTGGGATTGCCTTCAGCATGAACCAGAAAGAGGACTTACAACAGTTTTTTCCCTGGTTATGCCAAATTAGTTAATATAATCAGATATTGGTTTACTGTTTAGTAAAAACACTAATGAGTGTCATTTTTGACGAACTAAGTCTTTAATTCAAAACACAACGTAACAGCAGAGATGGGCAGAGTTGACTTTACATACTGTGCGTTTAACTATTGCTATTTCAATTGAAACTTACATGTGCACTTCTTCAGGTAGCACCAGAGGAATTCAAAGCCAGTATCAACCGTGTAAACAGCTGCCTGAAGAAGACACTGCCAGTGAATGTGCGGTGGCTCCTTTGCGGCTGCCTCTGCTGCTGCTGCACTTTGGGCTTCAGTTTGTGGCCTGTCATCTGCCTCAGCAAGAGGGTGAGATATCTGTGCTGTATCAAAAACATCATCAGCGGGGACTCGTTCAGAGGTTTGATTTTAGGGGTTGTGATTAAAAGAGTGTCATTTAATCTCTTTCCAGACAAGAAGATCTTTAGAGAAACTTCTGGAGTGGGAAAACAGTAGACTTTACCACAAGGTGAGTGATGAAGAAAGACGGTATACAGTAGTATTGTTCGGCAATGTTATTAGAAAAAAATATATATATACTATTTCAATTTTTTTCAGCTGTGTTTGCATTGGAGACTAAGCAAAAGGAAGTGTGAAACCAACAACATGATGGAATATGTAAGTATCTGCTGTTTAAATGTTTCAGTTGCCTGCTTGTGTGTGGGCTTAATTGTCCAAGGTGTCTGAAGTTTCCTTCATATACACAGGAGAAGAGTGGCCACATCTGAAAGATGTATGTTTGTATATTTATACTGAAAAGCTACGTACTACTTACCATTTCTATATGTGATATAATTGCTGTTAGTTTGGCATGACTTTGTACTCCTCAAGTTGAACAAACCATTTCAAAAACTCTGATGGCCTTTAAGCCCTACGAAAAACAGAGTTTATGAGCATGAAACTGTCTTATCTAGCGTTCTTACAAATCTTGCTCAGTTGGTCTGCCTGTTTTTAGAGATGAAGAGACTTATATGGAATACACCACAAGGTTAAACCCTCTTAAACAATGAAGATTTAGGGAGTCTGAACCTCTGTTATCACCAGTAGCATCCTTTCCATTAATTTTCACTCATTTCTAATCAGCAGGATGGTTTATTTGGAGAACTGTAGTCTGCTGTGACTAATTTTGTTTCTGTTAACAGAATTAACTAGAAAAGCACTCTGAGAGCACAGACCTCCACCATTAGCCCTATCTCCCAATAGTAAGGAATCCTTTAAAAAATTCCTGGATCCAGACGGTGATCTGGATCAGTCCCAAAATCTAATCAGTTCTTCCTTATGCCATTTCTGACATTTCCTGAAAATGTCATCAAAATCTGTCCATAACTTTTTGAGTTATGTTGCTAACAAACTAACAAACCCTGCCGATAACATAACCTCCTTGGCGGAGGTTTTTAAGCAGTATCATTAAAAATGCAAGATGAGACTGTTGTTCTTCAAAGTGTGAATGCCAGGGTGAACATGGCATTAAATGTTTACTCTTTCCCCTGCCGACTCGCCAAACATAAGAATGGTTGATAAATCTTTTATAACAGTGCACAAGTCCAACAATCTTGTACGTTTTGCTTGAATGTACTGTGTGAACATTCAAAAAAGAAACTTTTATCAGCCACTGACAGTCTCTTTGTCAAAATACTGTGGTAGTTAGGGAATATATACTGTAAAATCAGGAGTTCAAGACTCCAAACTTTTAGTACCTATTTTTCCATCTAAGTAATGGGTCGTGTCCTGTACTAGTGTGACCAAATACAGCAAAGCCTGCAGTCAACCAAACTTGGTTGACTGAAATTACACCCACACACCACAACGACCAATCAGTCAGTCATTAGGGTTTACTCAATCAGCCTAATCAGTAACAGGTTCCTTGTTGCACCCTCTGGTAGCCTAGATAAACTTTAAATTATTATTATTATTACAACATTACTAATTATGAATAACCTAATTACATTGTACTGAATATCAGTGGGCCCAGAGACAACCAGTGTGCATCGGCCTATATTCATATGGTTTCTGTGATCACAGCACAATAGCAGTTAAGGAGTTTATATACAAAACAACTTTAGATAATTGTTTTTATATTATTTTATAACGAGAACTATTAACAGGATCCACCTTTTCCAACCCACGCTGTTATTTATGATAAACCAGAGACCATGCAGCATATATTTACTGTGGTGAAGTGAAAAAAGATGGCAGGTTGGGACATAAACAAAAACTTGTAAGAACCAGGAGACATAGCTGTCTCTCTCCTCTGCTCTCATTATTACAGGCAGAGATAACAGAGGTGCACCTCACAGGCTGGAGGTCCGTACTTCACAGCTATCACTCTTGGCTGTACTGGTAGCTTATAGGATTACAAACTCCACATAGAGAAAAATATGGTAGTAACAGAGCTACACAGTCAATATAGACTGTATGTTGTGGACTTTTCTTCTTAAATTATTGGTACAGGATAGGAAAAAATAAGCCACTGGCTTCAGTCTATTCCTTTTTAGGTTGCTGTCTGACAAATTTTATGTAAAAAACATCTTATTTTATGCTTGTTGTTTTTTTTTTGTTTTTTTTTTTTTTTAATCAACATGTACATAACCGAAATAAAAACATTCATTCATTCAAATAAGAAATGGAGCCCTATGATGGTTCTATAACAAAGCAATCTTAGACTGATATACTGAAAGTTATTAACTTATCTTTGTATAAAAATATATAGACCAATTGAATCATTATTTTTTGCATTAGCTGAAGACTACCATTGCTACAGTAAAAAAGCCTACTGAGCACTTTCCTAGTCTAATAAAAAGCAGGAAAGATCAGCTTGTTTACAGTCCTCGTTTGTCACAAAGCTCTTGCCATCTTGGATGTGACACACTAATATTTACCATCATTTTCACCTCTTGTGCCAAAGTAGTGAATGGTTTTGTACATCAAAAATTTTGACTATTATTATTCAAACATGCAGCAATCAAATGACTGGTTCCCAGTGCTCTTTAAATGCATGGTATTTATGTCCCTCTGATACTTTGTCATTACTGTTTAGTTACAATGGCGTAAATGAGGGACAAAGTCATCCCCCTTCTATCCCCCTTCATCCCCCCAGCTTTGGAGGTAGTAACAGTTGTGTCAGAGAGGCGAGACGGGATCAGTGGAGCCAGCAGCGAGACACAGCACTGTGTGACCATGTGTTTGTGGAGTTTTAGCTGTGTTGTCTCATGCTCCCACTGACTGCAATGTGACGCAATGTGAATTAAATAACAAGTACACTAGAAATCCTGTTGTGCTGCATGATTAATCTAGATGCAATCGCAGTCACAGTGGCGAGCCGTGTAACTACATAATCACATAAAAAGATACAATTATTTTTGCTTTAAGCAGTGCTTACAGTGTTAACAAAAAGGCCTGCAGAAAGGCTTTCAAGTTTACAATGGTGCCACTTTTTTAGAAATTCATTTTAGAATAGAAAAAAAAAATTGGGGGGGCTAGCTTAAAGCAGTATGCAAAACTTAAGGTTTTATGATTTTTGAATACTACTTAGTATTTGTATTTTTTAGCTGAGGAGATTGCAGTTGCCCCAGAATTAAAATGAATGTTTTAAGGTATTGTCATGGTGGAGTTTTGTGACTGTGCTGTTGTGGAAATGCACTGTGAAGCAACCAAAAAAATAATCTTGCTCTACAGTAGTGTCCTAAGCCAACTATAGTAGATGGTTTGCTGACATCCCTCCTTGTTTTTAGATGCATAACCCTGAGCATCACTGAAAACACTTGAGATATTAAGTAAACAATTTTAACCAAAGTATGCGTTGTTCCATCATTTTTAGACATTCAAATATGGAAATGTCTCATATTATTCTTTAATTTGATGTGTTGCTTGCTTGAGTCATGGTGTAGTCTCTGTAACATTTTTTTCTCTTCTCCTTGCAGGTAATCCTAATAGAGTTCTTACCTAAGATCCCCATCTTCAGACCGGACTAGCACAGCTGTGGCTGATCTTTAATCTCTACTGCTGTCCTCGATGGCTGTCCAGCTCCAGAATAATTTACCCATCACCAAATACTCCCAATATTTTTGGTTACAGGTTTGCATTAATCCTCCCTAGTCCTCCAGCATATACTCTCTCCACATCATTGTTTACAAATCCAGTATCCCAACACTTTTATGACTGGCTTCACCCCTAAATCATGGGCTATTTGGTAAGCTGTCTCCCTGTGCAGCCATGCTCACCACCACCAGCCTGTGTGATGTCAGTGGAGAACTAGCCAAGGACAGCATTTTGGACTCTGATACAGAGATAGGACTCTGAAAATGGATTTCAGAACTACAACTGGAATTTTGTCACTTGTTTGTTCCCTTACCTAAACACATGGCACAGTCAGGCCATAATGACAGAACATCTTCACATACCTTTTGAAACATCGCTGAGCTCACCTGCAAAAGAACACACAGTGGTGCTGTTCAAACAGCTGGCTGGGAGCTCTCGGTCATTACAAGCAGCTGTGGAAGCAAGATCACATAGAAATTGAAGGGAACCTTCATCAAAGTCATCTCTGCAGCTGACAGATGAGTCTCACAGAAACAGGCTGGAGGAGCAGAGCTCAATAATGTCATCCTCCACAGCACCCTGACATCCTCTCATAGCTCTGCACACTTCACTGTGCGTCCCCCAGTGACAATCACACACTGACTGTACTCTATGTGGTGTGAATGGTTCTATATGCTACACTGTTTACGTGAAACTTTATGATTTTAACATTACCTGTGTCCAGGTGATGGCTGCCTAGAAACTGCTACTGAGTCGCAGTGGAACAAGTAAAAAGAAAGCCAAGAGAAGAAACCCTTTTTTTTTAAATATTTTGAGTTTTGTTAACTGTTTTGGTGAAAGATTGGCCGTCAGTGCTTGCTAGCGAGGTACGTTATGTGTGTGTGAGAGAGGGAGAGACAGACAAGCAAAAAAAGAGACAAATCAGATAAAGTGATGAATCTTTACTCTGTAAAGCAGGGTGCTTTCTTTTACCAGTTTCTTTGCCATTACCAGTCTGTTTTTTTATTGTAGTAATTTATACATGCATGAGTGCATATGTAATATTTACATTTGTGTAATAGGCCTCGTTCTTTTTCATTGTTTTTCTTTTTTTTTTTAGGAAATATATGCCATGTTTTTTTTATCAACATCTTTGGTCATGTCATCACTAAAGCACACAATTGATTTGTTCTTAACAGATTCATGGCCTGTATTTCTTATCTGCTGACCTTGACTTACACCCATACATGCACATGGGTCATAAAGTTAAAGATGTGACCCTTATGATGGAGCTCCTAAGTGTTCAGAGGTCTTGGTGACCCAATGTGTAAGATCCTTTTAAAGGTGTGTTAGATAATACCAGGGTTCTGTGTCATAAAGAAATATCCGTGAAGTTAAAGAACAGGCTGATCCCAAATCAGGAATGTAGATCCAACACTGCAGTAAGTGATTTCTCTTAATTATTAACATGGTGGTATTATTAACTGCCTCAGCAGTTCAGCTCCTCTGAGTTTCAGTGTCCCTCAGTTTACTGTTTTGTTTTTTTGGCCTGCTGGATTAATTTTTAGCTTCAGTTTTACCAGTCTAATCAGAGGCAGGCAGCTGTTTGTAGAGAGAAGCTCCAATTAATTCACATTATCCTTCAACCCACAGTGGAACCTTCATCTAAATAAATGATTCCCTGCTGAGATAATGACATTTATAACAGAAAGATTAACACTGATAATTATGTGACATGATAATTGTGTTGCGCTTTGTTCCTTGAAATTGTCAGCAGACAGCTCTTCACCATTTTTGGTCAAAAGGAGACTAAAATGTAATTCAGTGAAGGTTCAGGCAGAAGGATCAATTACCCAGCCTACACTCCTGCTCAGTGTAAAATCATTTTTTCCTCTCTTTGTTATAGATTAAATTAGATAGCATGTCTGATTTAATGAAGCAACCAATCATTTGACAGGTTCTTCAGATATGCACTGAATTGGTGCCCCCCTCAATCAACACACCTCTTGATTTATACTCAAACATACAGATACTGAGATCAAGTTAAGACGAAGACGGTCGTATTTTCTTGCTCAGCTCTGGCGATTGTATGGATCACACTCAGGGGTTTGTACAACTTAAAATGTAGCATTGAAAAATGTCACCATCAGGTTTCAGTCCAAAGACAAGACAAGGGGTTAAATATCTAACAGAGATCATACGTTACCTGAATGACTATGACATTTGGAATTAGTTTAGAAAATAGAAAATGCTCCTGAGGATGAAATAACCAAGTCTTTATATCCCTCACACAGTAAAGGAAGCACACAATCCACTTCACTTGATTACCACTGGGTTGCCTATCGGTTCATTAGTCATTTTTCTATGCTTTGGTTGTGGTTCTATGTAAATCAAGGCATAAGGCCATATGCAGATATTTGTGTGTGTGTGAGAGAGCAGAAATGTGTGTCTGTGTGTGTGCATGATGTATGCGGATGCAAATGTTCTCCAGTAGATCTCAGACTGTGATTGAAACCCTGCACAGAAAATGAGTCCTTTTTATATAATCTAAAGTGCTGTGTGTGTGTGGGTGTGTGACAGAACAATGTAATATGTACATATGACTCCTGGGCAGGTGTGTGTACAGTAATAAAGTACCAATAAACAAGGTTACGGGCATCCTTTTCTCCTTGCTTAGTGTGGTTATTCAGAGAAAGAGTTATTTTTTTACGTACAGTTAAAACCAGAAGTTTACATACACTGTATAAAAAGACATAAGATTGTTCTTCTCACTGTCTGAAGTTTAATCAGAATAAACTTTTCCTGTTTTAGGTCCGTTAGGATTAGCAACATTATCTTTATTTGCTAAATGCCAGAATAATGAGCTAATTTTTTTTTTTTTACTTTCTTTAAAGTCAGAAGTTAATGCTAAGTCAGACTGGCTGAACTCAGGATTTTCCATCAAGACCGGTCAAGACCAGCACTGATCTGCTATTCATCAACTTCAATAAGAAGCACTTGCTAAAACAACAAGTAGCTACACCTGCAAATACTCAGACATCAGTCCATCTTATTTCTAGTCAGGAATACCTCTGAACACTTACTTACCGAAAACTCTTGGTCTCGGGCAAGTCTTGGTCTCAAGTACAATACTAGCTGCCACCCCTGTACTTCATAGTTGGGATGGTGTTCTCATAAGTGGCAGAATTGTGTTAAAAGTGGCAAGATTAGTGGAAATGGGAGCAAAAAAGTGGATCAGAGAAGGATAATAGTATTAAGAATTGGGCTAAAAGTGGCAGAAAACATGACTAAAATGGGTTTAAAGTGGTGGAAATGGGCTGAAGGTGCAAGGTTGTGGGAAAAAACAGGTAAGTACTGGTACTAACGTGGCAAAAATGAGTGGAAAGTGGCAGATATGGGTGTAAAGTTGCAAATAAATGGCAATGACAACAAAGGTGGATAAAGGGATAAAGGTGGCAAATGGTGTGAAAAGTGGTTTTAAAAAAAAGTGGCAAACTTGGTTAAGAGTGGCAAAACAGTGGGAAAAAAAGTGGGTTAAAAGTGTAAAAAAAGTGGCAGAATTGGGTTAAAAGTGGCAAAATTACTGGAAATGGGTTAAAAGGAGCAAAGAAGTGGATCAAAGAGGACAATAGAGGCAAAAAAGTGGCAAGAAATGGGCTAAAAGTGGCAGAAAATATGACTAAAATAGGTTTAAAGTGGCAAAAGTGGTGGAAAGGGGCTGAAAGGTGCATGGCGATAGAAAAAAGAGATAAGAACTGGTACTAACATGGCAAAAATGAGTGGAAAGGGGCAGATATGGGTTTAAAGTTGCAAATAAATGGCAATGACAACAAAGGTGGATAAAGGGATAAGGGTGGCAAAAAGGTGTGAAAAGTGGCAAAAAGTGATACAAATTGTTTAAAAGTGGCAAAACAGTGGCAAAAAGGAGTTAAAAATTGGCAGAAATTGATTCAAATTGGTAAAATAGGTTACAAGTGGAAAAGGATGTTAAAAGTGGCAAAAAGTCTTGGCGAAAATGATTTATAAGTGGCAAAAATGGGTGGAAAAGTGGTGAAAAGGTACTAAAAGTGGCTGGATTAAAGAATTTCAACATCAGAACCCAATAATTGCTTTACATACTTTTCAGCTTCAAACTGAGGTAACTGTCAGCCAGGACGCTCGCACCACTTCTACTGATCCAACACACATTTACTGAGGGGAGGATGGAGGGTGGCATTCCCTGAGTTTTCAAGGGCCACGCCACTTCTGAGGTCAGAAGCTCTGTTTTCTCCTTGATGTAAACCATTTTTCGTATCACTCAGCGATATAACTTGCTCCCATTAATACCTGACCCTATATTTATATGATGAATGGTATCATTTCAAAGTGCTCAATGCATGTGTGTTGTATAGTTGAATCTCGTCTGCCACATTTACCCATTTTGTGCTTTACTGCCTCAACAGCCATATTGATTTGATTGACTACTGTTTTCACATTATTACTAAACAAATGGATACATAAAATGTGAGACTGCCATGACAATTAAATTTTCTAATAATGAACGTTAACACAGTTGAAAAATCTGAATTTGTTTGAGTACAGAAAAAAAGGGAAAATATACATCAGTCTTTATTACAATCATTTTATTGTGTCAAGTTTCTCAGGTCAGAAATGTCCTCCAACTAAATGTGATCATTTAGTTGTTTTGTAAACCTGATATTCCACTGGAAATTAAATCAACAAGCGTATCTGTCCCGTTGTCACTTTTGAAAACTTGGTCCAGCATGCTGAAAACTTTAGGGTCTGTTTTTGCCAAGTCCTGGGTTAAATCAGTGTCCACTGAAGATTCTTCTGTGCAGAGACCTGTGAAGTAGACAGAATTCATTTGAGGTCACTGTACGATACTAATTACATGGCGTTGATAAAAAGGAGAATAATGGTTGAACTGATATGATGGATACTGATTACCTGTTGATGTTCACATGAGTGTAATCTACTATCATGTCATGATTTTTGCACCTCAAATGAGACATTCACATGTAGCAATTCAATTGATCTAAAACCTTACTTTGAGAAATACCTTGAAATAAAACATCCTTCTATCTAGAGAGTTCCTACCTTCTCCTCTGTTCAGTATCACAGGTGGTGGTAAGTTCAGACACTGAACCTGCTTCCTAAACTCTGCCAGTTCTGGATTGCTCACCTTGGCTCTCTTGGCTGTGAATCAGAACACAAAAGGTTAGACTAACCCAAACAAATGTCCCATCATCATCATCATCATCCTGCAAAAATTTAGAACCTTTGAAAGACAGAAAAGTGCAGAAAATGTAATACCCTCCTCTCTAAAGACACTGTTTGGTTGGTCCTTTTTGTGTTACTGTAGAGCAGGAGTGATCAACTCCGTTTTCACAAGGGCCAGCTCTTATCTTGACTGTTGCTGTTGGGGCCAGACATTGAAATAAAATGAGATAAAATCAACATTTTTATCTAATTAAAATATTCTTGTAAAAATATTTTTTCCTTCCAAAATTAATGGAACTTAAAGCCATTAACAATGAGATCAGTCCCTATCACCTCTACTGCAGCCAGCCACAAGGGGGCGATTGAGATGTTTTAGCTACTGGAGCCCTCTATCACTGAGTTTGGAGCTGTGTTGTGATTGGACAAAAACACACGCAGGAACCAGATCTGAGAAGATTCTCAGAGGAGGGGAATTTTGCCTTCAAAACTGCAGTTTTTTTTGCAATAATTTTCCACATAAGGCTCAAGATAACAATAATGATGTGTTTACCATGCCAAATTACAGAAATACTAGTGGGATTCTTGTTCGATATGCTGCTAGGGTGAAGGTTTTCTTTAGACGTCAAGGAAAAAGTTCAATGATAGCATGCCATATTGTTGCCCTCTCAAATTTTCGGAATTTAATAATCCTCTGGGGGCGGGATGGGAAGCTGTGGAGGGCCTGATGTGGCCCCTGGGCCTCCAGTTGATTATCATTGCCCTAAGGCATATTGTGGGGAGCTTCATAAGATGCTGTCATTCCAAGAAAATGTACTTTGAAAACACAGATTTTTTTTTTACGAATATGTTCCTAACTATTCAGCTGATCTTATGCCCAGGTCAGACTACAAATTCTAAGCGAGATTACAGCTCAGTCCAGCAGATGTAGGGTTTCACTTTCCAGTCATGATCTCCCATCAGCCCACTAAACATTTGACATCCACAGGACGTGCAGATCTGGTCTAAATCAAGTCGGTTGGTCCAGGACCCAATCTGCACGTCATTCTGACCTCCAAGTCAAGTAGTGGATCTGGACCAAGCGGCAACCTCCGGTCCAAAAAAATGAAGCCAATGCGGAAGTGCCAAAAATTGCTATACCGCGACTGTCCGCTTGAGGCTGGATGCAGGAAAACCGGAAGTTCCGTCTGCACACATGTTAAACAGCCAGTTTTGAGACACAAAATAAACTGGTTTACAGCCTGGTTCAAAACACCAAACGTGTCTCATTAGCTAGTGTCTCATTGTGCTCCCACTGTATGGGGGGTGAATTTTTTTGTACCACGATCGTTTGGCCGATATTTAGGATGAAAGCTGATTGGCGCGTCTGATTTGATTGACAGATAGCTCGGCAGGCAGAGGCACCGTTTCTGTCAACCAGAATGGTAGCTAGCAGGCTGACAGGAAGTCATGCTTAGTGGGCGGGCGTTATGTTCGGCTGAGACTGCGATTTCAATATGAAAGCCTCCACAAATGGGCTTCAAAAGCCGTTTTGGCCCGCTATTGTAAGCAGACGACTGACGTCACACGGGGTTTGTCCATTTCTTTCTACAGTCTATGATCTGGACGTCAAAGTGCGACCTCTCCTGGACGTTGATATGCAGTTCAATATTTGAAAGCTTGTGTAGTCGTTTTTTTCAATGTCTTGTGGACGTGAACGTGAGGTGCAGAATATTGACATAAATTAAAAAGCGCATGAAATAGACATTATTCAGTATATTGCTCACATCAGCATTTTTTCTTCGGCAGGAAAAATGACCTATGTCTTTTTTTTAAACTGGAAGCTTGTGCTGCCTGCCAACAGCAGACACATAGACTTGGTCGGGCCATTGAAAAAATACAAGCTTAAAGGGATACTTCAACATTTTGGCAAATTTGCCCATTGCCATAATTCCTATAGTCTTAGTAATAGGTTTGTTTCCATTAGTTGTCGGTGCAAGCTGTTTCTAGATCTGGGGGACCGATATACTAGCTGCACAGCTAACGCTTTGTAAGCAGACGCTATTTTTTGCTTTCCCTCATCAAACTCACAAAATACACAATCCAACAACTCCAAAACACTCTCGTGGACAAGTTGTGACCTGCACATTCACCACGCTATGAATTAATAACATATAATTATGTAACATTACGACACATGAAGCAAATACTCGCAACTATTTCTTGAGTAAACCACTGGGCGGAGTGACACAGTGCAGCAGCCATGTCTGGAGTGTAGTTCCGGCTATGCTTTTACCTTCATAACGTCTCCGTCTCGTAATGTTACATGATTATTTCATAGCGTGGTGAATGTGCAGGTCACAACTTGTCCACAAGAGCGTTTTGGAGTTGTTGGATTGTGTATTTGATGAGTTTGATGAGGGAAAGCCGGGATACCCTAAGAATCCATTGGATTGGCAGAGCAGCTCCTAACTCAGCAGCGCTGATTTAAAAATAGCTTGCACCGACAACTAAAGGTAACAAACCTATCAGTAAGACTATAGGGATTATGGCAATGGGCAAATTTGCCAAAATGTTGACGTATCCCTTTAACTGTAGGTTACGCTGACTACTGTTTAGTAGTAGTAGTAGTAGTAATAGTACTTCTCAACTTAAGTCAAGAGGTTCTTGAGCGACATGTGTGCTATAAAGATGGGGAAGAAACCAGTCGGGATTGGATTGTGATTTATTGTAAACCTGACTTTAGCCCCATGTGTCCACAAGGTGGAGGACTTGTTTCCTGTACCGGTTAATTTTCCTGTAGCTTCGTTTGGCTCAGCAGCAGGTTTGAAGTGGAAATGTATAACGCTTTTGTATGCATTTCCAGTTCCCGTCTGCTGCTGAGGAAATCAGGTCAAGCTAAGGGAAAATGAGCTGGAACAGTATGCCACCTTCTGAAATGGGACTACAGTTATGCACAGAAACTAGAAGCAGAATAAAAACAATGTCTAAAATGAGTGTGGTGTTTCTCGTTTCACTTAAGTTCATTTTGGTATTTCTGGTTCTTGTGTTGTGGTGACTGCTGTTTACTTCACTGTGTTTCTTCTCAGGCTGCTCCCTTCCCCCAGTGGTGCTGAGGCTGATTGGACACACCTGTCTCTGCTCTGCAATCAAGCTCCCTTTAAGAAGCCTGCAGAGACTCACCTCAATGCCACAGTATTGCCAGCTACTCACCAGTGGTAACCTCAGCTCTCAGGCTCTCTCTTTATTGTGACTTCTTGTTGATGATTAATTCCAGTGCTTTGTTTGACCTTGCCACTAATCCTGCCTCTTCTCCTTTTTTCCAGTGCCTCACCCAGCCACAGCACTCTCACTCCGGAGCCCTCACTACCTCCTACACATGGAACCCCCTCCCTTCACTGAAATTGTTAACCAATAAATCTGTTAAACTTCGTCATTCTGGTCTGTGTTTTGGGTTCACTACTCCTCCAACATCACAGTGAGTGTAAATTTGAAGTAGAAAAGACGTCCACAAAGACCACATTTGGACAACAATTAGCTCCTATACGGAGGTACTGTGAAAGTCATTAATGGAAGTTCACTAGACATCGGAAAAAAGACGTCGTCTGGAGTAACAGTCTGCACCTTCAGGGGACCAAAATTAGATGTGCCAAAATGACTTTGAAAAGACGTTGTTTGAACGTGTCTTTGCATAGTGGGAAAAGGTCCAACATGTATGACCTGTCAGTGTCATTGACCTTTCACAAGAGCAGAACAAATGAAATGGTGAGGAGAATGATGAAGTTAGTGCAACAACATTTCTGTTACAACAGACTGAGCATCTCAGGGAGGAGAGGTGGAAAGAGAGCGCAACTATTGTATAAAAAGTAAAAGTACAGTTACTCTGGTTAAAATTTACTAAAGTAAAAGTAAAAATACTGGTCTATAAATCTACTTAGTTAAAAGTATCTATTTTAAAGTTTTCTTCAGTGTGAAGTGGACTACCTAAACATGAGGGAGAGACAGGAGTGATCCAGTCTAGATCTGTTCCATATGTTAATGATCATGAAACAATGTTTTTCTTTTGATTTCAGATTTTTTCATTCTTGGTAGAGCAAGTCAGTACATGTCCTCTACTTTAGCATAATGAGCTTATTTCAGTGATCTTACTTAGGAGCTGGGCACCGCTGTACATGCTCTGTCCAAGGAAATACTGTGATTTCAGAACAAGGCAGTCAGGACAGCTAGTAGACAGCAGCCTTGCAGTAGAATTCAAAGGTGTCCCTGGGGATACAAGCATGAACAAACAGTCATTAAAAATGACCGGAATAGCTGTAGAAATTCTGCACACAAAGTCCAAATATGTTTGCATAAGCACAGAGCCAGTCCAGTATTTAAAGAGGAGGTTAGTTCAATAATACACACCTGAGGAGAGAGTGTTGTTGTTCAAGGTCGCTTTGGATCTGAGCTTGATCAAGTTTCCCTGCCTTTAATGAATAGAAATTGTAAAAAATGAAAATTTAACAGTGAAATTTATAAAGTAAAAGGTAAGGAAACATTACTGCACACTCTCTTAAAGGTGCCTAATTAAACTAAATCGTACTGTTAAGGAATGAAATGTAGGCTCAAAACCTGTACACAGCACATAATCAAGTTTAGGCTTGACATTACATTTCCTGAGACTGAAAAACATCGATGGCATCGCTTTCATTAGCAGCACTCAGTCTCAACCAGAATCTCTCCACAAACATATTGGTTAGAAGTTTGGATCCAGGCACATCTGTGGATTCTGCTAACATTGTCCATCTGCCGAGCAACTGGAGAAAACAAGGTACCCCTCAGTTACAATGAGTAGACCTGTTAAGGTATTGTGTGTGTGTTTAAAAAAACAAAATCATCCAAGACTGTTTAGAAAATGCATAAAGTGAGTAGGAGAGAAGTAAGACAAGATGGCCTTACCTGCTCTCTTCCTTGGATTTCGATGGGTTGGAGCAAACTGTTGCAGTCGGTCACCGGTGCTGACCGTCCTACAGACAGCAGACAGAGTACGACCACAGCAACCTGAAAGGACCCCATCATTGCTCCACACCTCAGCCTACAGCAAAGATCTTGATCTGAGTGGCTTTTTGTGGAGTTCGGCCCAAAGTTTGAAGCTGATTTTGTTGGGTTCAGCATGTGACTGGTGCAATGAAATTGCAGGATGAGATAAAGAGTCCTGCATTGTTTACATAGGTGACATAGTTCCGTTATTCTGACAACCAAATAAGGTCAAAACTAAATAAAAAAGAACCTGGTATCTGTTGACAATCAGAGCTCCCATTAACAGGAAGAAGGAATAAGAGCTCATAAAATATGGCCATGACACCAAAAATCAATGTTTTTAAAGAGTTCAGTTTTAAAAAAGTGTGAATAGAGAGCAATTTCAAAGGAGATAATTCCTAATGCTAAACACTGTGATTTATCTTAAAAGCTGTTCATAGAAAGATTATGCTTATTTTCTATAAGTCAGAAGAAACAGAAGAAAATCAGTCAAATTTGAAAGCGATAAAAAATAACAACTGCTCATAATAGTAATTAATATGACAACAACAGTAATAACCACAATAATAAACAAAGGCGAGAAGAGAAAGGCAAGGGAGTTTTCAGTTAGGGACAATCAAAGGCCAATGAGTAAAAATGAATTTTCAGATGGCTCTTGAAAATTTCAATATTTGCAGAGAGTTGGATGTGTGTGTGTGTGTGTGTGTGTGTGGTGGGGGGGTCCAGAGTTTTGGGGCACAGATAGAAAAGGCCCTGTCTCCATAGCTTTTTGTCCTGGCTCTCTGGACAGAAAGGAGTTGTTTGTCAGATGACCTCAGTTCACTGATGTGTGGTATGGGGACAGGAGCTCAGTGGCATAGGAGGGGGCCAAGCCATTTAGTGCTTTATAGACAAACAGAAGAGTTTTGAAATAGATTCTGTAGGTGACAGGTAGCCAGTGCAGGGAAGAAAGAATGGGTGTTATGTGGTCTGTCTTTTTGACCTTGTGAGAATTCTTGCTGCTGCGTTTTGGACAAATTAAAACCAGGATAGACAGGAGTGCATGACACCAAAATATAGTGAATTACAGTAATCAAGGCGGGATGAAATGAGAGCGTGGATTAGTTTTTCTAAGTCAGAGGTATCCTTCTCTCCTCGCTTAGTGTGGTTATTCAGAGAAAGAGTTATTTTTTTACGTACAGTTAAAACCAGAAGTTTACATACACTGTATAAAAAGACATAAGATTGTTCTTCTCACTGTCTGAAGTTTAATCAG
Organism: Cheilinus undulatus; assembly: GCF_018320785.1. Lineage (NCBI taxonomy): Eukaryota > Metazoa > Chordata > Actinopteri > Labriformes > Labridae > Cheilinus > Cheilinus undulatus. The sequence goes on along the minus strand of NC_054868.1, from coordinate 29,760,179 downwards.
AATAAACTTTTCCTGTTTTAGGTCCGTTAGGATTAGCAACATTATCTTTATTTGCTAAATGCCAGAATAATGAGCTAATTTTTTTTTACTTTCTTTAAAGTCAGAAGTTAATGCTAAGCCGGACTGGCTGAACTCAGGATTTTCCATCAAGACCGGTCAAGACCAGCACTGATCTGCTATTCATCAACTTCAATAAGGAGCACTTGCTAAAACAAGTAGCTACACCTGCAAATACTCAGACATCAGTCCATCTTATTTCTAGTCAGGAATACCTCTGAACACTTACTTACCAAAAACTCTTGGTCTCGGGCAAGTCTTGGTCTCAAGTACAATACTAGCTGCCACCCCTGTACTTCATAGTTGGGATGGCGTTCTCATAAGTGGCAGAATTGTGTTAAAAGTGGCGAGATTTGGGGCGCAGGTTGCAGAATGGATAAGGCGCGCGACCCATATACGCGGGCGGCCCAGATTCGAATCCAGCCTGAGGCCCCTCACCGCATGTCTCTCCCTGCTCTCTTCCCTGTCTCTGACTCTATCCACCATCCTCTCCTTTATCAAATAGAGGTACAAAATGCCCAAAATAAACCTTAAAAAAAAAAAAAAAGTGGCGAGATTAGTGGAAATGGGAGCAAAAAAGTGGATCAGAGAAGGATAATAGTGGTAAGAACTGGGCTAAAAGTGGCAGAAAACATGACTGAAAAGGGTTTAAAGTGGTGAAAATTGGCTGAAGGTGCAAGGTAGTGGAAAAAACAGATAAGAACTGGTACTAACGTGGCAAAAGTGAGTGGAAAGGGGCAGATATGGGTTTAAAGTTGCACATGAATGGCGATGCAACAAAGGTGGATAAAGGGATAAATGGTGTGAAAAGTGGCAAAAAGTGATGAAAATTTTGTTAAAAGTGGTGTAAAAAAAGAAAAAGTGGCAAATTTGGTTAAGAGCGGCAAAAAAGTGGAAAAAATTGAGTAAAAGGTGTAAAAAAGTGGCAGAATTGGGTTAAAAGTGGCAAAATTACTGAAAATGGGTTAAAAGGAGCAAAGAAGTGGATCAAAGAGGACAATAGAGGCAAAAAAGTGGCAAGAAATGGGCTAAAAGTGGCAGAAAATATGACTAAAATAGGTTTAAAGTGGCAAAAGTGGTGGAAAGGGGCTGAAAGGTGCATGGCGATAGAAAAAAGAGATAAGAACTGGTACTAACATGGCAAAAATGAGTGGAAAGGGGCAGATATGGGTTTAGAGTTGCAAATAAATGGCAATGACAACAAAGGTGGATAAAGGGATAAGGGTGGCAAAAAGGTTTGAAAAGTGGCAAAAAGTGATACAAATTGTTTAAAAGTGGCAAAACAGTGGCAAAAAGGAGTTAAAAATTGGCAGAAATTGATTCAAATTGGTAAAATAGGTTACAAGTGGAAAAGGATGTTAAAAGTCTTGGCGAAAATGATTTATAAGTGGCAAAAATGGGTGGAAAAGTGGTGAAAAGGTACTAAAAGTGGCTGGATTAAAGAATTTCAACATCAGAACCCAATAATTGCTTTACATACTTTTCAGCTTCAAACTGAGGTAACTGTCAGCCAGGACGCTCGCACCACTTCTACTGATCCAACACACATTTACTGAGGGGAGGATGGAGGGTGGCATTCCCTGAGTTTTCAAGGGCCACGCCACTTCTGAGGTCAGGCCTGGGTTGAAGCTCTGTTTTCTCCTTGATGTAAACCATTTTTCGTATCACTCAGCGATATAACTTGCTCCCATTAATACCTGACCCTATATTTATATGATGAATGGTATCATTTCAAAGTGCTCGATGCATGTGTGTTGTATTTCCAAGTTGAATCTCATCTACCACATTTACCCATTTTGTGCTTTACTGCCTCAACAGCCATATTGATTTGATTGACTACTGTTTTCACATTATTACTACACAAATAGATATATAAAATGTGAGACTACCATGACAATTAAATTTTCTAATAATGAACGTTAACACAGACAGTTGAAAAATCTGAATTTGTTTGAGTACAGAAAAAAGGGAAAATATACATCAGTCTTTATTACTATCATTTTATTGTGTCAAGTTTCTCAGGTCAGAAATGTCCTCCTCTCACATGATGTGATCATTTAGTTGTTTTGTAAACCTGATATTCCACTGGAAATTAAATCAACAAGCGTATCTATCCCTTTGTCACTTTTGAGAACTTGGTCCAGCATGCTGAAAACTTTAGGGTCTGTGTTTGCCAAGTCCTGGGTTAAATCAGTGTCCATTGAAGATTCTTCTGTGCAGAGACCTGTGAAGTAGACAGAATTCATTTGAGGTCACTGTACGATACTAATTACATGGCGCTGATCAAAAGGAGAATAATGGTTGAACTGATATGATGGATACTGATTACCTGTTGATGTTCACATGAGTATAATCTACTATCATGTCATGATTTTTGCACCTCAAATGAGACATTCACATGTAGCAATTCAATTGATCTAAAACCTTACTTTGAGAAATACCTTGAAATAAAACATCCTTCTATCTAGAGAGTTCCTACCTTCTCCTCTGTTCAGTATCACAGGTGGTGGTAAGTTCAGACACTGAACCTGCTTCTTAAACTCTTCCAGTTCTGGATTGCTCACCTTGGCTCTCTTGGCTGTGAATCAGAACACAAAAGGTTAGACTAACCCAAACAAATGTCCCATCATCATCATCATCATCATCCTGCAAAAATTTAGAACCTTTGAAAGACAGAAAAGTGCAGAAAATGTAATACCCTCCTCTCTAAAGACACTGTTTGGTTGGTCCTTTTTGTGTTACTGTAGAGCAGGAGTGATCAACTCCATTTTCACAAGGGCCAGCTCTTATCTTGACTGTTGCTGTTGGGGCCAGACATTGAAATAAAATGAGATAAAAACAACATTTTTATCTAATTAAAATATTCTTGTAAAAATATTATTTCCTTCCAAAATTAATGGAACTTTAAGCCATTAACAATGAGATCAGTCCCTATCACCTTTACTGCAGCCAGCCACAAGGGGGCGATTGAGATATTTTAGCTACTGGAGCCTTCTATCACTGAGTTTGGAGCTGTGTTGTGATTGGACAAAAACACATGCAGGAACCAGATCTGAGAAGATTCTCAGAGGAGGGGAATTTTGCCTTCAAAACTGCAGTTTTTTGCAATAATTTTCCACATAAGGCTCAAGATAACAATAATGATGTGTTTACCATGCCAAATTACAGAAATACTAGTGGGATTCTTGTTCGATATGCTGCTAGGGTGAAGGTTTTCTTTAGACGTCAAGGAAAAAGTTCAATGACAGCATGCCATATTTTTGCCCTCTCAAATGTTCTGAATTTAATAATCCTCTAAAGGCCGGATGGGAAGCTGTGGAGGGCCTGATGTGGCCCCTGGGCCTCCAGTTGATTATCATTGCCCTAAGGCATATTGGTGGGGAGCTTCATAAGATGCTGTCCTTCCGAGAAAATGTACTTTGAAAACACAGATTTTTTAAGAGTATGTTCTATTCAGCTGATCTTATGCCCAGGTCAGATTACAAATTCTAAGCGAGATTACAGCTCAGTCCAGCAGAGGTCCAAAAAAATGAAGCCAATGCGGAAGTGCCAAAAATGGCTATACCGTGACTGTCTGCTTGAGGCTGGATGCAGGCTGGATGAAGTCGCGCTTAGTGGGCGGGTGTTACGTTCGGCTGAAACCGGGATTTCAATATGGAAGCCTCCACGAATGGGCTTCAAAAGCCTTTTTGGCCCGACTATTGTAAGCAGATGACTGACGTCACACGGGGTTTGTCCAATTCTTTCTACAGTCTGTGATCTGGACGTCAAAGTGCGACCTCTCCTGGACGTTAATATGCAGTTCAATATTTGAACGCTTGTGTAGTCGTTTCTTTCAATGTCTTGTGGACGTGAACGTGAGGTGCAGAATATTGACATAAATTAAAAAGCGCATGAAATAGACATTATTCAGTATATTGCTCACATCAGCATTTTTTCTTCGGCAGGAAAAATGACCTATGTCTTTTTTTTAAACTGGAAGCTTGTGCCGCCTGCCAACAGCAGACACACAGACTTGGTAGGGCCACTGAAAAAATACAAGCTTAAAGGGATACTTCAACATTTTGGCAAATTCGCCCATTGCCATAATTCCTATAGTCTTAGTAATAGGTTTGTTTCCATTAGTTGTCGGTGCAAGCTGTTTCTAGATCTGGGGGACCGATATACTAGCTGCACAGCTAACGCTTTGTAAGCAGACGCTATTTTTTGCTTTCCCTCATCAAACTCATCAAATACCCAATCCAACAACTCCAAAACACTCTCGTGGACAAGTTGTGACCTGCACATTCACCACGCTATGAATTAATAACGTATAATTATGTAACATTACGACACATGAAGCAAATACTCGCAACTATTTCTTGAGTAAACCACTGGGCGGAGTGACACAGTGCAGCAGCCATGTCTGGAGTGTAGTTCAGGCTATGCTTTTACCTTCATAACGTCTCCGTCTCGTAATGTTACATGATTATTTCATAGCGTGGTGAATGTGCAGGTCACAACTTTTCCACAAGAGCATTTTGGAGTTGTTGGATTGTGTATTTGATGAGTTTGATGAGGGAAAGCCGGGATACCCTAAGAATCCATTGCATTGGCAGAGCAGCTCCTAACTCAGCAGCGCTGATTTAAAAATAGCTTGCACCGACAACTAAAGGTAACAAACCTATCAGTAAGACTATAGGGATTATGGCAATGGGCAAATTTGCCAAAATGTTGACGTATCCCTTTAACTGCAGGTTACGCTGACTACTGTTTAGTAGTAGTAGTAGTAGTAATAGTACCTCTCAACTTAAGTCAAGAGGTTCTTGAGCGACATGTGTGCTATAAAGATGGGGAAGAAACCAGTCGGGATTGGATTGTGATTTATTGTAAACCTGACTGTAGTCCCATGTGTCCACAAGGTGGAGGACTTGTTTCCTTACGGTTAATTTTCCTGTAGCTTCGTTTGGCTCAGCAGCAGGTTTGAAGTGGAAATGTATAACGCCTTTGTAATCATTTCCAGTTCCCGTCTGCTGCTGAGGAAATCAGGTCAAGCTAAGGGAAAATGAGCTGGAACAGTGTGCCACCTTCTGAAATGGGACTACAGTTATGCACAGAAACTAGAAGCAGAATAAAAACAATGTCTAAAATGAGTGTGGTGTTTCTCGTTTCACTTAAGTTCATTTTGGTATTTCTGGTTCTTGTGTTGTGGTGACTGCTGTTTACTTCACTGTGTTTCTTCTCAGGCTGCTCCCTTCCCCCAGTGGTGCTGAGGCTGATTGGACACACCTGTCTCTGCTCTGCAATCAAGCTCCCTTTAAGAAGCCTGCAGAGACTCACCTCAATGCCACAGTATTGCCAGCTACTCACCAGTGGTAACCTCAGCTCTCAGGCTCTCTCTTTATTGTGACTTCTTGTTGATGATTAATTCCAGTGCTTTGTTTGACCTTGCCACTAATCCTGCCTCTTCTCCTTTTTTCCAGTGCCTCACCCAGCCACAGCACTCTCACTCCGGAGCCCTCACTACCTCCTACACATGGAACCCCCTCCCTTCACTGAAATTGTTAACCAATAAATCTGTTAAACTTCTTCATTCTGGTCTGCGTTTTGGGTTCACTACTCCTCCAACATCACAATGAGTGTAAATTTGAAGTAGAAAAGACGTCCACAAAGACCACATTTGGACAACAATTAGCTCCTATACGGAGGTACTGTGAAAGTCATTAATGGAAGTTCACTAGACATCGGAAAAAAGACGTCGTCTGAAGTAACAGTCTGCACCTTCAGGGGACCAAAATTAGATGTGCCAAAATGATTTTGAAAAGACGTTGTTTGAACGTGTCTTTGCATAGTGGGAAAAGTTCCAACATGTATGACCTGTCAGTGTCATTGACCTTTCACAAGAGCAGAACAAATGAAATGGTGAGGAGAATGATGAAGTTGGTGCAACAACATTTCTGTTGTTGCAGACTGAGCATCTCAGGGAGGAGAGGTGGAAAGAGAGCGCAACTATTGTATAAAAAGTAAAAGTACAGTTACTCTGGTTAAAATTTACTAAAGTAAAAGTAAAAATACTGGTCTATAAATCTACTTAGTTAAAAGTATCTAATTTAAAGTTTTCTTCAGTGTGAAGTGGACTACCTAAACATGAGGGAGAGACAGGAGTGATCCAGTCTAGATCTGTTCCATATGTTAATGATCATGAAACAATGTTTTTCTTTTGATTTCAGATTTTTTCATTCTTGGTAGAGCAAGTCAGTACATGTCCTCTACTTTAGCATAATGAGCTTATTTCAGTGATCTTACTTAGGAGCTGGGCACCGCTGTACATGCTCTGTCCAAGGAAATACTGTGATTTCAGAACAAGGCAGTCAGGACAGCTAGTAGACAGCAGCCTTGCAGTAGAATTCAAAGGTGTCCCTGGGGATACAAGCATGAACAAACAGTCATTAAAAATGACCGGAATAGCTGTAGAAATTCTGCACACAAAGTCCAAATATGTTTGCATAAGCACAGAGCCAGTCCAGTATTTAAAGAGGAGGTTAGTTCAATAATACACACCTGAGGAGAGAGTGTTGTTGTTCAAGGTCGCTTTGGATCTGAGTGTGATGCAGTTTCCCTGCCTTTAATGAATAGAAATTGTAAAAAATGAAAATTTAACAGTGAAATTTATAAAGTAAAAGGTAAGGAAACATTACTGCACAATCTCTTAAAGGTGCCTAATTAAACTAAATCGTACTGTTAAGGAATGAAATGTAGGCTCAAAACCTGTACACAGCACATAATCAAGTTTAGGCTTGACATTACATTTCCTGAGACTGAAAAACATCGATGGCATCACTTTCATTAGCAGCACTCAGTCTTGCCCAGGCACTCTCCACAAACATCTTGGTTAGAAGTTTGGATCCAGGCATATCTGTGGATTCTGCTAACATTGTCCATCTGCCGAGCAACTGGAGAAAACAAGGTACCCCTCAGTTACAATGAGTAGACCTGTTAAGGTATTGTGTGTGTGTTTAAAAAAACAAAATCATCCAAAACTGTTTAGAAAATGCATAAAGTGAGTAGGAGAGGAGTAAGACAAGATGGCCTTACCTGCTCTCTTCCTTGGATTTCGATGGGTTGGAGCAAACTGTTGCAGTCGGTCACCGGTGCTGACCGTCCTACAGACAGCAGACAGAGTACGACCACAGCAACCTGAAAGGACCCCATCATTGCTCCACACCTCAGCCTACAGCAAAGATCTTGATCTGAGTGGCTTTTTGTGGAGTTCAAGCCAAAGTTTGAAGCTGATTTTGTTGGGCTCAGCATGTGACTGGTGCAATGAAATTGCAGGATGAGATAAAGAGTCCTGCATTGTTTACATAGGTGACATAGTTCCGTTATTCTGACAACCAAATAAGGTCAAAACTAACTAAAAACAAACTTGGTATCTGTTGACAATCAGAGCTCACACTAACACGAAGAAGGAATAAGAGCTAATAAAATATGGCCATGACACCAAAAATCAATATTTTAAAGAGTTCAGTTTAAAAAAAAAAGTGTGAATAGAGAACAATTCACAAAGGAGATAATTCCTAATGCTAAACACTGTGATGTATCTTAAAAGCTGTTCATAGAAAGATTACACTTATTTTCACTTATTTTCTATAAGTCAGAAGAAACAGGAGAAGAGAAAGGCAAGGGAGTTTTCAGTTAGGGACAATCAAAGGCCAATGAGTAAAAATGAATTTTCAGATGGCTCTTGAAAATTTCAATATTTGCAGAGAATCGGATGTGTGGGTGTGGGTGTGTGTGTGCGGTGGGGGGGTCTAAAGTTTTGGGGCACAGATAGAAAAGGCCCTCCATAGTCTCCATAACTTTTTGTCCTGGTTCTCTGGACAGACAGGAGTTGTTTGTCAGATGACCTCAGTTTACTGACGTGTGGTATGGGGACAGGAGCTCAGTGACATAGGAGGGGGTTTTGGACAAATTAAAGCCAGGATAGACAGGAGTGCGTGATACCAAAATATAGTGAATTACAGTAATCAAGACGGGATGAAATGAAAGCGTGGATTAGTTTTTCTAAGTCAGAGGTGCAGAGAATTGGTCTGAGTTTGGAGATAATACAAAGCTGTATGAAACTAACCTTGACTACATGATTGATTTGTTTGTCAAATTTCAAACCTGAATCGAATATGACACCCAAGATTTTTTGCATGTGGATTTACAGAGAGGGATAGTGGACCAAGATGTGATGAGATACTGTCAGTGAGAGACTGTGGACCAAACATGATTATCTCTGTTTTTTTCTTGTTTAGTTAAAGGAAGTTAGTTGCCATCCAGGTTTTTATATCATGGAGACAGTTATTGAGGTTGTGTAATTAGTTGTGGTCGTTAAATTAAAGTGGAAGGTGGATCTGGGTATCGTCTGAGTAAAGGTGAAAAGAGATATTATGTTTTTGAATGATCTGACCTAGCGGGAGCAAGTAGATGGAGAAGGGAATAAGTATGGAGCCTTGGGGGACACCACAGGATAAGGGGACAGAGGATAATGATAACCATATTAATATAATAATCCAACAAGTTACCTGGGAATTACCAAGCAATTTATCTAGAAAAACTATCATTTTATTTTTAAGAAATGGTACAGTAACGCTTAATTACCTGAGAACTGAGGAATATTATGAGGAATTACCTGATAATTAATACATTATTACTAGGTACATACTTGATATCAGCATATTTCTGAGTCATTACTTGGTAAAATTCCAAGTTATTACTAGGTAATTACCAGCTTATTCTTGAAAAATTACTATATAATTATTACTATAAGATTACTGGGTAATTAGGGAACACTAAAATAAAACGTTATCAGATATGAATGTTTAGTGATGCAATAGTAAAGCATGAAACCTAAACCCTAGCCCTTGACTTGAATGTAGCCCTAACCATTACAAATAGGTCAATGAAGCATTTTATAACAGTAAAATATTAAAATATATAAATTAGTAATGCTTTATAGATGATAGTTCAACATTTTGTAATTCTTTACTAATGCATCAAAAACATTAAAAATAGTGTTTATATGACATATAAAGGATGCTTTTTTCATTAGGAAATATTAACTAGTGTTTTTAATGTTTTACTAATGCTTAATAGTGTGTAATTATATTTAATGGAGTTGAAAACACATTGGTAACACTTTAGATTAACTTCTTACATTAAAGCTAAAAGCATTAGGCACTCATCTTCAGAGCATTTTTTTTTCATGTGCATTCTGCTGTCTGATATTGCATTGCATAAACAAGTGCTAAATTGGCTTGCAGAAGGATTCAAAGGTTACAAGCATTTGCAAATATTTGTATAGCACACAAAGTCTAAATCTGTGCAGGTTCATGGTCAAACAGAATATTTGCTTTAGGCTTCAAACCAGTGATACTCAGCAGCAGAGAGAGTATTGTTTTTCCAATGCGATCTCTTTTTTTTTTTTTTTTAGCTAATTAGGCTTGGAATAACAAACCTGGCTGTCACTGGTGACAAGCTGTCTCACATTCTCTCTTCCTATCTTGTTGTAGTTTGAAGCAGATTTCATCTGCTTTAAGCTAAAACACTACTGAATCAGAAAGAGACCAGCACGGTTTACATTTTTGTTGTTATCTTGTTCAGAGGTGAAATTAGTTCTACAGTTAGTGTTAGAAAGTGTTAGTGTTTTTTATTAGGGCCCGATCACTGACCAGTGCAAGAGCCCTATTGTATCTGTAGGAATGATTTTTTTTCACAACCTTTGCATTTTTGGGGGCCCTAACATGCTCCAAAACTCACAAAATTTGGTAGCTTGTTAGATCTGGTTAAAAAAAAAAAAAAAAAAAAAAAAAAAAAAGTCATATTCTGGTGGTTCCATTCATCTCGCTCAAGAAATGGCCCCTCAGGCGCCCCAAAACCTGGATTTCACTGGTATTCAGGAGCCCCACCTACAGGTTTGAGCAACATGGATGAAACTTGGTACACATATGTATCATGACTAAACAAACAAAAAATACTCTTGGGACCATCCTCTAAAATGCAGAGGTAGTGACATAATAAAGGAAAAGTGTCCAAATCTGGCCGTTTTTCAGTCAATTTACAGTCCTCGCATCTGAACAAACTCGTCTGAGGGGACTTATCCAATTGACTCCAGAGTGGTTTCTCCTGAAACTAGACAAGATGGACACCAAAAGTTATTAAAAGCTTGAATTTTCACCAGGGGGCAGGGGTGTAATAAGGCCCCAAATTTTGACAACCACTTTTTTCACCATTTTTCTCAAAAGACATGGTGTAAAAACAAAAATTATTGTCCATAACTTTTCAGTGCTCACACCAATAATCACCAAACTTCTCACAGATGACCACCCATGGAGCCTCTATCTATGGTGGCCGAGGGGTCTCACCCGAATGCAAATTCAAAACGCTTTGCAAAAAGAAAAACACGATGACATTTGAGAAAAACACAAAAACAAAAGTTCACAACACAAATACAAAAACTTGCTGCAGCATATGAATACAAACACTCAGCGCCGCGCATGGATACATAAACTCGGCACAGCGCGGAGGCAAACAGATTCCACAACAGCACAAAAATACAACTTGGCGCAGCAGATGCAAATAAAAAGTCACAATACAACAGAAGTGGGGCTGTTATCAGGAATGGACCTGCTAAGCTGCTAACAGCTTTGCATTTGTGTGAGACCTCTCGGCCACCGTATCTATCAATCATGTACCAACATCAGAAATGTATAACGCCGCCCCCTTCTGACAAAACAAACTTGAATTTGGCCCTTTTCCCACTTTAAAAATACAGCCCCCAAACACTGTTGAACTTAGGCAGATGATCTTTGGGCAGGACATGCACCATGATCACATCTACAAAAAAGCCTCTTGGAGCCAAGCCAAAATCCCAAAAGGAAGTCCACCAGCTCCACCCCAATTTCAAAATAACGTCTGTTTTTGGAAAATTAATGATTGAAAATTGATTTAACCGTAAGGGAGATCATTCTATGGTCTTCAACATCTTACGGCAACACATCAGTATCACACTGAACATGCCCACATGAAAAAAGCACATCATTGGACCCCCCTTCTGCCAACAGGAAGTGATGCAAATGGGTCATTTCTGCATTTGTCTTAGTGTGTTGAACCTATCATGCTCTGGTTTTGACCTGAAGTCCCCAATATCTGTCCCAACATTGACATGTTTCAGTAAAGACACCCCAGTTGCTATTGTGGCCATTTTGATCCTTTGCCATTGGACAGGAAGTGGGTCATTTCTGTGTTAATCTTACTGTGTTCAACTTATCATGCTCTGATTTTGACCTGAATTCCTCAATATCTGCCCCAACATGGACATGTTTCATTCCTGGATGACCCAATGGCTATTGTGGCCATTTTGATCCTTCGCCTCAGACAGGAAGTGGGTCATTTCTGTGTTATTCTAACTGTTTTGAACTTACCATGCTCTGTTTTTCACCTGAATTCATCAATATCTGTCCTAACATTGACATGACTCATTAACAGATGCCCAAGTGGTCATGGCAGCCGTTTTGATCCTTCGCCATTGGACAGGAAGTGGGTGTAACTCTCAAATGAAACATCCGGATGGCTTCAAATTTCACATGTATGATCAGGGTCTGCCTCTCTACAAATGTCAATGTTAATTTCCTGGTTTTGCTGTAGCGCCCCTACTGCTACATTCATGTACAAAGTGCACCTTGCTGATTTTTTTTAATATAAGGGCGCTTAAAGGAGGATCTCCGTTGTCTCTGCAGTTCTGCAGCTCACTGCAAGAGTTTGCCTACACCCCGCTGCTGGCACTAATGGGCGGTTGCGCCACACCCTGACCTGCGCTGGGGTGCGAGGGCCCTTCAGTGCTTCTTGCAGCCCTAGTTTCATTAAGACATGAAATAAAATTAACATAGTTTTTAAATCAGCTCAACCATACACAAAGACAAGACACAAATAAAAAAAAACTAGAAAAGCACTCAGAGAGCGCAGACCTCCACCATTAGCCCTATCTCCCAATAGTGAAGAATCCTTTAAAAACATTTCTGGATCCAGACAGTGATCTGGATCACTCCCAAAATCTAATTCGCTGATTACTCCCTCCCCGGTGGGTTGGACACACGGTGAGGCAAAGCATTGGCTTGCTACGTGTGGACTGTCATGGCGGAAGCACCCATGGTTTCACCAGACGACTGAGAGTTATGGCAGAGGGTGAATATTCCTCTATTCCTCCCAGCATTGTGAGTATTCTCTCTACAATTCACGGTCTTTCTCTCTGTTACGCTCTTACCCGTCTCCTCAACCAGGCGTGCAACTTTCAAATTCTATAAACTCCAAACTTTGAATAGAAAGACACCAAAAACATGCTCCTGGGATTGAAGTTACTCATGTCCGCCATCTCCTGGTGTAAAGTGGTAACAGCGCAGACCTCCGCCATTAGCCCTATCTCCCAATAGTAAAGAATCCTTTAAAAAATTCCTGGATCCAGACGGTGATCCGGATCAGTCCCAAAATCTAATCAGTTCTTCCTTAAGCCATTTCTGACATTTCCTGAAAATTTCACGAAAATCCATCAATGACTTTTTGAGTTGAGTTGCTAACAAACTAACAAACAAACAAATGAAAAAACGAACAAACCCACCCGATCACATAACCTCCTTGGCGGAGGTAATAAGAAGCGAGAAATAACAAAATGAACAGCCAAGCTACAGCTAGTAACTCATAGGCTGAAGCACCTACTTCCAACATATGCCCATGTGAAAGAGAAGACTAATGAATAATTTCATGATTATTCTATGCTGCTAGCACAAGAAATTTGGAGGAAAAAAAACACATCTTTTGTTTTGTCTGTAAAGCAGTTCCTTGATGTACTGACCAGTGTGTACTTTCAGCAAAAACACTTTTGAATTTTTTTTTTTTTTTAACTTTTCATTTGCGTTAGCTCTCTATATAAGCAGACCTGTGCAATGGGACCTAGTCACACAGATGCGGATTTATGTGCACATCTGTTTACATACTGTACATCTGTGCACAGATCTATGTCCACATTTTTTATCTGTTCATGCATTTATTATGTGCCTGCATGAAGCTGATATTTGGACAATGTTGTTAGATGTAGCATTTACTTTGGTAGGCTACTTCCTGCCTCCTTTTACTGATACATTTTTTAACAAGGCTTGATGTATTGATGTATACTTCCCTTCATGAGCAATATGCTGTTGTAAGGTTTCCATTATGGCTAATTCTGCTTCTGATTGGTTTGTGCATCTTTTATGGTTAATGCTGTTATGTGCGGCCTTCATCCTCTATGTCTTTTATACATGTGGCTAGGTACCCGCTCACTATGATACTGTCATATTTCTACATTTCACTGTCAGGTGTTGCTTGCACCCTGATAACAATTTCCCTCTTTTCAGCCTTTTTTTTTTTTTTTTTTTTAACTTCGCTCTTCTTGGGAAGCTTATTTTAACATCTGGCCAAGGACTGTAGATAAAAACTAGCCTTTTGGCCAACGCTGGTATATTTACAGAAATGCTGATTTGTATGCACTCTGAAAAATAAAAAATAATAATAACAGTAATTTGCAAATAGTTTTGCAACAATAACAGTTCCATATAGAGTCACTTGAGTTTTGTGTGTTCACACAAGTCTGACTACATCCTGTGCACACCTGTGTATTTGTGTGCATTTGTGCGAGTGCTGGGATGCGGTTTGGTGTTTTTTTCAGTGTATCCTTGAAAATTCTGTTCAGCACCTCTGATCCACAAAGTACTCAGAGTCTGAACAAAAAAACCCAAGACTGAGAAGAGATAAAGAGCGTGGCGACGGTGAGGGGGCTTTTTAGTGGCTTTGGTTTTTCTTGTCGTCTCTTTTGTGTTTCATCACTGAGCTACAAATTCTTCTTTCTTTTTTAGTTTCAAGATTCCTTGTATCATCTTATGCACAAATTTAAATCCCAGACAGATTCACTAAGACTCTGTATGACATGCTTATCAAAAACATTGTTTTTCTAGACCTACAGCGTCACCCTTGGCTTTGCTACATCATTACATCTTTTTTAATGATTGTCTTTGCAAAGATTAAGGATGTAAGACTTCTATCAGAGCCACATTTGACACGTACTTCTGAAAGCCGTGCTCAGTGGCCTTGTCACGGTAATATAAAAATGAACTGCCAGTCATAAAACTGCATGAATCAAATAATTTGAACATTAACATTTCAGTACAATGTGCTTTCTAACAGACATTGATTATGTGAATTAGGACAGGGTTTGAAAATAGATTTTCTTACATCTGAGTAAAGCCACCCATAAGAGGGGTTAAAGCTGGGACCCAGCCAAACTGGGGGCCCATGAAGATCAGCAAAATCACGGTCAAGTTAAGCTGTGATAACCATGATTTATTTTCTACCTGGATAAAAGCCACTCTTGTCAAAGTAACAAAACATGAATTTGATTTATTCATACTCTAGTACAATATAGCCTTTCCAAAATGTACCCCTGTTTAATTTACACAGATTTATCTTTATATTAGTAATGTTAACAATGAATGATTAGGAGAGTAATGTGTAAAAGTGCAAGAATGGGTTAAAATTGAAAAAAAAAAATGTCACTTGTGAGTTAAAAGTGGCAAAAAAAGGGAAAAAAGTTGCAAAAATGAGAAAAGTGGCAAAAAAGAGGCAAACATGGGGTAAGATGGTAGAAAGAAGTGGAAAAAATAGTCAAAAAATGGCATATGGGGCAAAATTAGCTCAAAGTAACAAGTGGCAAGAAATGGAAAGAAAGTGGCAGAAAATAGGTTAAATGCTGCAAAAACATGGAAAAATGGACAAAAGCGGCAAAAAGCAACTAAAGTTGGCAAAAAGGTGTGGCAGAAATGTGCAAAAAAGGGCAAAAACAGCAGAAAAAAAGTGGCAATAAAGTTTAAAAAGTGTCAAAGAATGGCTGAAAAGTGGCAAACATAAAGAAAAAGTTGGACAAAATCAAAAAAGCAAAAGGCGGTTACAGTGGCAAAACGTTATAATAAATGTGCAAAAAATGTGCAAAAAGTGGTTACAAATGTGTCAGAAATGTCAAACAGGGGCAAAAATGGGATTAAATTGGCAATAATAGGTTAAAAGAGGCAAAAAGATGTGGCAATAATGGATGGAAAAAAGTAGTGAAAGTGGTTAAAAATGACCACAAATAAATTATTTCAACATCAGAACCCAATAATAGCTTGACACACTTTTCAGCTCCAAAATAAGGTAACTATTAGCCAAGATGCTAGCACTTATGCTACTGATCTAGCACACATGCACTGATACCGTCAATGAATCAAAACTGAGGAGGGCCCATTCACTGGGTTTTTTCTGGGCCCAGCCAATTCTGTGGGCAGCCCTACATCTGAGTTAATTACCAAGATATGAAAACATGAAAGAGTAGATCAAATGTTCACATAAAAAATGATTTAATATTTTTTTTAACTGGAGTTTATACTACTACAGGCAGAGAGATGCTAAGATGCTACGCAAACAAATTTCTCACAGGTTAAGTTTGTGTTCAGATGCTGTGAAGATGTCGGTTTAAAGTGTACTGCACACATACAATCTATAAAAAAGCAAACATGCAGAGGCTAAAAGTTTGGCTTACACTTGGAGGGTATTAATAGAGACCTGGGTGGTGCAGTGCAAGTGAAATGTTTGTAACTGCACAGTTTTATACTCTTCAAGAAGAAAATCCTGTAAATAAATGTGTTTGTTGACTTGATGCCTCTGCAGTTATCTTGGCACTGACTATCATCAGATAAGGTACTGTTATACACACATGTCACTAATATGGAGACACTTGCAAAGATCAGGGGCTCCCAAATTTTTTGTCCTACCTTACCCAAAATAATAGTGCCAGTGGGGATCATTTCTGTCCCCAGAGGAATTAATGCATATAGCAGAACTTTGCACATCCTCACTAATAAACCTTTCCAAACACCTGTATAAGAACAGCAGAAAAAAGCACAACAGCCTACAAACCATAATAATATTGTATATGATAATTCATTGTAAGAAAGGCTAAAAACAGAATAAATATACTCTCTAGGTAAGGACTGTAGCATGAAGTGCAAATACTACATTTAGCAACACAAACATGACGTCTGTCTCTTTAAAGATTAACAGACCACTAAACTTTGCAGTCAAATGCAAACTTACGTGTCAAAGATTTTTATGAACGTTGCTTTCATTTCAGCACAAAATCTCACCAAATAACAATTTTAATCTTATTATTACTTCTTAAGGTTATTTTTGGGCTGTTTGCCTTTATTCTGATAAAACAGCTGAAAAGAAACAGCAAACAATGGGGGGGGGCACCAAACAGCTCTGAGACTGGGAATCAATCCCACCACCCAAGCCTCTGTATATGGTCACCTGCTCAACCAACTGAGCTAAACTGGTGCACACTATGGTGTTATTTTAAAGTTTACTTATTATATGCATTTATTCCCACATTATTGGTGTAGGTAATTATAGACCATTTTTATTTTACTTTATTTTTTTGAGGCATCTCTCTCCTCTCATGTCTCATGAACCCCTGAGGGGTCCTGACACCACTTTGGAACCCACCGGTACAGATGGCTTTTTTTCTAAACTTATTTATAAAATATTCATGTACATATTATACTTTAACTATAGGTGCCAGTTTAGCTGAGTTGGTAGGCACCCATATACAGAGGCTACAGTCCCCAACACACTGATCATAGGATTGAGGTCCTAATCTAGGCGCTGCTTGGTGCGTGTCTTCTGTTTTTTCCCTGCACCCTTCCTGTCTCGATTAGGCTGTTTTATGAAATGGAGGACATAAAAATATAAAAATATCAACTTTTATTGTGATTAGTAAAATATTTGGATGTATTGGTCTGTTTTTCTGTATGTTGTCTTGTTTATTGTCTGAACCTTGGGTCTGTAACAAAAAATACTTTCTCTGACTTTGAATTTCTTCAAGTTTGTGGATGGATTCAGTTAAGTAAGAAAAGAACGCTTAAATCTGAAAGAAAAACAAATGTTGATATTAGGGTTGCCAGGAATTAACTGCATTAATCACAGTTACCTAAGATCCACAATTAGTGCACTAATACCTTTAAATAGCGATTATTCGCATGCCTTTTTTTTTTGCCTTCAAAAAACTTCAGTTCAGCCACTGGAAGTCTCCCTGCAGCCACAGTAATGTATAATAAGTCCATTACTTTAAGACATAGAGACGGCTCAGTAGACAAGTCAGAATTAACCTGAACTGTTTGTTATTGAACATTTACTTTTTAACTACGTGATTAACTACAGAAATCCTGAGATTAATGGCAATTAAAAATGTTAATCTTTGGACGGCCCTAGTTGAAATTCAACATGAACAGACAAAAAGGACAATATCACATGTGTAGTAAAGATATTGACCTGATATGTTTAAAAAGTAGAAAAAAAAACATACCGTGTGATAAAGCCTTTGAATTAATTTAATAAAAGTCAATTAGTTTGAACAGGAACAAAACAATCGGGACAGTTTGAGCTGTTTCATTAAGATACATATACGTAGCATATGCCTGGAATTTCTTTAGACATTTATGAAAAAGAGGTATATGGTTAATAATACAAAATAAAAAATGATAAGAAAAATATGGTTGTCATAAAATCCCTGCCAGCCACAAATCATATGCATTAGTGGTTATAAAGATATTTGATCAATAATGTCTTGAAAATCTATAAATATTTTTACTATAAATGTCCGAAATTGAATGAGTATCATTTATTAGTAAAACTAATGTAAGTCATGTAAAATAAAACATTTTAAACAGCACATTGTTTTGTCTCATGTCTTATATAATCCTTATCTGCATCCAGTTATCAATACATACATGCATCACACGTTAATTTTGTAGAAACAAAACTAGTCAGTTTGATCCGAACGTTTAAAATAACTGATATCGTAACAGTATATGTTGAAAGGGCATAGTAACGGGCTTCCTTTGTTTGATTTCATTTTGAAAACATGTAAATCAATCTATAAAACTCCAAACAGCTGAAAATACAACAGATTTTTTTACTTTATTTGTGGTGTTAAAGGCATTTAAAGGAATGGAAGAGTACTATTAACCATCAAACCTTGTAATGCCATGATGAGGTTCTTTCTTCCATCAGAAGTGATACCGTATTCAATATTAAGGCTCAATAGGTTTAGATTGAGGGAAAAAGAAAAAGCTCCTAATACAGAATCTATAAAACACAAAGTTTTACTGATGCCTTTTTTTTAAGTTATCTCCATCAGACCCACTGTTCAAATAAACGATTAAGAAGAGCTCTTTTCTGCAAACCTCTCTTAGATCATGCAAGAGTAGAGCTGACACTTGTACATGTTTCAATCAGGCACACAACTAACAAGTCCTCAGTTTTAAATACCCCAGAAGTTTAGGGGGTCTCTTTCAGTGAAAAAGAGCTCTGTGCAGATACAAAGATACAACTTCAGGTCATTGTACCTCTGCAGAACAGAATTGAGTCTGAACAACACTCCCATATGTATCACTGAAGTCTTCTCATGAAGGTACAATTGCCTGACAATTCAAGGCCAAGAGTCAAAAGACTTTGCACTGGTTTAAGCTGAACATCCGTCGCCTGGCCTGCTTCCGGGCCTGGTTCACAGCTGTCCGCACCGCATACTCAAACACCTGCTGTACGCCGCGGTTGCTCAAAGATGAGCACTCCAGGTAGCCTTTAGCGTGGACTTCATGAGCCACGTGCCTCCCTTCCGCTGGAGTGATGCAGGTGCCTCGATGAGCCCCCATCTCCCTTAGATCCGTCTGAGTTGCCACAACTAACACAGGAACCTTAGGCAAGTTCTCTCGAACCTCATTAATCCACTTACGCTGGACATTGGCCAGAGAGTTTGGGTTGGCCACCGAGAAGCAGATGAGGACGACGTCAGCTTGCTGGTAAGATCGTGGCCGGATCTGTCGAAAGTTGTCATTTCCTGCCGTATCCCATAGTCCCAGGCTGATTGGGACCTCATCCATGTAAACCTCGACCCCGATGTTCTCAAACACAGTGGGCTTGTAAGTGTCGGGGAAGGTCTCTGATGTGAAACGGACCAGCAAGGCCGTCTTTCCCACCGCGCTATCCCCGACCAGGACACACTTCAATGACATCTCTGCCATGCCGTTCATGGGTTCCTCTGATGTTTCTCCTCTAGATGTTTGGGCTTTAGAAGATTAAGTCTCAGAAATTAATTTTCAATCTTTATGAAGAGGTACAAAGTGTGAGTTATTTTCTGTACTGCTTCTTGTGTAGATCTCTTGAAGTTTGTATTCTCATGGTAAATCCATGCGCGGCGATTTTACTGGTTATTCAGTGTACTGAACAGACCAGAAACTTTAGGTTGTCATAATTAAGTAAACAGTTAGTACTGTGCTTGTAACACACTTCACATTGAGTCCTTGTTGTCTGGATGCTATCGGCTGGTCTCACCTCTGCTCAGTCTCTGCATCACGGCTTTGTTCTGCTCTTCCCTCTGACAGTCTTAGGGGCCATCATTCTGTTCCTATCATCATGACTGAAATCTGCAAAGGAGAAATGGAGAAAAGACATGAACATGCAAGGAATCTTTGAAGAGTCGATCCTCTTAGATTAAAACAGACGTAACAGTAAAGGTCTTAATCGCTATAGCAAGTTACACATTTCATGTCAAGTTTTACTTAGTTTACTCCATACAGCCAATCACATCAGCTGTCGTTTGTGTAACAAACATGTCCTGAGTGAACTGAAGTCTACAGTAATAATGTAACATGCGGAAATAAGAATTTGAGTTGAAGGATAACCAACAACCCCATTATGCACCTTTAGACTTAATATGCAGCTCATTATTGTCAAAAAACAATTCCATACATATTTTTTTTAATGAACACATATAGACCACTTCTTCCCATCACTCTAATATATCCCCCTCATTGCTGGCCCTGGTTCTGCCATAACCACAAAGAATGTCACTGTGTTTTACTTTTTTACAATGTTAATACATGGAAATCATTCATTTTTTATATGCTAAGCAAAAGCTGCTGATTATGCGTCATGTCTGAGAACTGGCAGCTATATATTTGTATCTTGACAAGAAATTTACAATCATAACCTCAAAACCACCTGCCATGACACGCACTCTCAGTCATGTATATGGAAAGACCTCCATCTTTATAACGTAGCATACACTGGAAACTTAATCTGTTTTTCCCCACAAGTCAACTTTCTTTACCTTGCTTTGTTTTAAGTAAATGTTTGAGATTAAAACAAAAATAACAGGAAAAGAATAAGTTTAAGGCTTTTGTGTAACTGAATGAGCTGAATAAGCTGATTTTATGTTCATGTGGTTTTATCTTGTAGTCACATAGTTAACATGTCATTTCTTTTTGTCCCGATGACGTAGAAAGAACCCCTTGCTTCCTAACTTCAATCTTAACAGATGTTACATTTTTCCTTAAAATTCTCAGTTTTGAATTGTAATAAATGAGAATAAAAAGAGGAGATAGATGTATAGCCACTCATAACTCATTAAAATGGTGTTTAGTACAAAGACAAAGCAAACAGGACAACAAAGTGAATTACCTCAATGGTGTGCCGTCTCAGTCTTTACCGGGCGAAGGAGACTTCACAGCTTTCAAAAAAAAGCCCAATGCAAAACAGCAGCCCCTGGTAGACATAATTCGTATAAATGAGTATAAATAACTTTTAAAGCAAGGTTTGGTTATATCAGAGACTAAAAAAATCACACTAATGGTACATTTAAGCACCTACCATACAGTTGGTTCAAGTTTAAGTCAAGGAGGGAAACAGCGGAAGTAGCTCGGCAGAAAACAAAAGTGAAGAGCTCGTCAAAGTGTGGTGTGACTAATCTGCTCGCTCCCCCACTGCAGCTGTGCCTAAGTTTATGGGGTTTATTTCCTGTGCTGAACTATATCATTCTGTCAGCAAAGCTAGCACAAATCCAAGATTCAAAATGAATACAGGCTGCCCTGCTTAAAAATCATGAGAAAAAAAAAATGAGCAGGCAATAAATACGAGTCCCAGTTAGTTAACTTTTTAAAGTCACCTCTATAAAAGAACTTTTCAAATAAATGTTGGATTTTTAAAAAATGAATCCAAAATGATTTTGAACAATCTTGTATATTTATTATTTTTTAGTGTTATTTTTTTAAATATACGTCAGGTGTGCTGCTCACTGTCATTCCTTAGGGAGTGTTGAGTTTGATAAGCTTTCTACAGCGGCATCATTTGACTTTTTGACACCCATCAAATGATACATGTGAATAGTACAGTATGAGTCATTTCTTAATGGTAAAGGCTCATTTAATTTGTACCATTTCATCGATTTCATTTTGATAGTAGATTTTTAATTATTCAATGTGATTTTTTTTCTAAAGTTTCCAGTGCTGAAATCAATAAAGTTAGATAGCCGAACAAAAATAACTTAGGTCTATATGTATATGGTCTGTTGCATAATTAAAGTGCCTGTAAAGGGAAATCCAAACTTTTGTTTTTTAACACACTAGATATGTTGGAATAAGGTTGCTGTTAACATGTTAAAACACTCAGATTTACGTGTCACTGAATGTTTGACTTAGACCGTTACAAAGTTGTTCACCTCTTTCCTGGCTTGGATTAATTTTAACCAGGCAAATATCTAAGCCTAGGACATCACCAGTTTTGATGCTATAATGATATAAAATCATTTAGCAGTTCATCTCAGTACAGTCTGTTGTAAGCTGATGTCACTGCCTTCATTGAAAGTTAACAGCCGGCTACATGCTGTGTTTTTGTTCAGTGTGATGTAAATTTCCTAAATCTATCAGCCACAGTGGCCTACGGGTCATTAAAAGTATCATAATTGAGAGATTTGTGCCAGAAAACTGTAAACTTAATTCCCAACGTCTCTCTGCTTTGGCACAGAGCCAGGCAGCTGCGCTCTGATCACAAGCATTTTTTTTTGTAAGGATTGTATTTCTCATGAGTGGGCGGGGCTTCAGCTCATTCAACCAACACGCCCACACCATCACCAGGTTTCACTGCCTCATTTTTCATGATTCTGAAGTTTAATTTTATAAAGTTAGAGATTTTTTCATGACTGAAATTTGGCCTGGGTGTTTTTAACACAGTGGCCTCTCATATAACAAACCTAAAATAAAGACCTTTTTTTATCACTTTACAGGGACTTTAACCTCTGCAGCTTTGTCAGTTTTTTTTTTGTTTGTTTTTGTTTTTTTTTTAACAAGGACAATATTTCCCTTTGAATCCTTATTTGAACATTTACCCTGCCGGCATGACCCACATAACTCAACTTGCTTTTTCAAGACCCAACAGGATGCTGTATTTTTACTAACCATAACTAACTTTAGCCAGTAGGCAGAGGGGTTCCCAAACTCTGCTGTACAAAGGACTTCCATATAGCTTAAGTCTTTGCTGGGGACCCGCACTTACAAATTTTCTTAATTCCCTTGTTAAAAATTTTCTAAAATTATAAGTACAGCTTCTTTACATTTATTTCTTATTATTTAACATTTAATAACCTTGTTATTAATTTCAGTGTCTTGTCATTTTTAAGAACAGTAATCAAGAGTCATTGTAGGCCAACATTATTTGTTTTTCTTCTTACTAGCTGCTGTAAAGCCATATTTGATAGACAGTGACTCATATGAGCATGTTACCAATGCCCATGTGGTATTCTGTGGTTTGTGCTCTTTGGAAGCCAAGTCATAATCACTCTGACTGGCCCTCTATTTCATTTTTGAAATTTTTAAGAGGATTTAGGTAGCTTTCGGTGGAAAGGAACTTTCTGATACATCCATGTCACTTATTGTAGCTGCTTGATACTGATTGGCTAAAGTAGTTTGTGTTATAAGGATTGGCACTGAAAAATGAACACAGATTGCAATATGAAACACACATTACGGTTTATTGTCACAGTGAGTGAGTTTCATTGTTGCATTTTCCAATCTTCTCTCCAGGTTTCTTTAACCCAACAGGACCCCCCCCCCCCAACAAACACTCAGCTAAACCACCCATATAAAGATCTTATGCAGAGGTACACATGTAAAACTCCTTACATTTCATGTTTACACATTTCTAAAAAAGATTAATAAGTATATTATACGTGCTGATGTGAACCGATCTCGTGCAGAAACTGTCTAGTGATGACTTATACCTAAGCTAGTAAAAGAACGGCTGATGAAGACCCACACTTTGACAAGTTTCAAAAAGTAAATATTTGGCGTTTTATTCCATATTTCAGCAGTTTCTGTAAAACCATTTAACAAAAGAATACAAAAATACAATTTTCTTTTTACAAATTAGGTGTTCACAAAATTATTTACAATCAATAAAATCTTTCAGAATTGTTTTCCTACTTCAGTGAAAAAGTCACAAAGATAAAAAAAAAAAAAACAAAAACAAAATAAACCCCAACAGAAGCCATTTAAACTAACAAACTATTGTAGTGACCGGAGGATTAAAACTGCTACAAATTTTGGTATATCAGGTTAGAAAAGCTACCAAGAAAGGCAACAAGAAACACTTTTAAATCTTTACCTGAGTTTTAATATTCGTATATATGCAGCGATACTTGGCATTAAACTAAAGCAAAGAGGAAAAGTGATGAGACAGCAGCTAAGAAAAAAAGAGCCTGCATTTTCCCACATTTTCCATCTGTGTCATGAAGTCCAACAAATCTCAGATTTTATAGTCAATCTTTTTATTTCTACGGCAGGTGAGACGTGACGTGCTGCTCTACTTAAGATATGTGCTGAGTGTGTTCAGTGAAGCCAACCATAAGCATGTGTGAAACTGAACAGAGCAGATCAACCCACAGGAACGTACAGGGCACAGGTTAAAATTTTAAATTAAAAAACAGGTTGCCAATAGTTTATCCCATCACCACGCTAACCTTAAGGCACAACAACAAGCTTTTGTGGACTTGTGATCTTTTGATCGATCAGCTCTGTGCTGTGTTGTACTTCAGTGGGCAAGGGCATGTGTTTTCAGTGGGCGCAAAGCCACAGAGAGGGAGAAACACTGTGGACACAGACCCTGTGGAAATTATGTGCACAGCTGCCAAAGTCAGGATGGAGTTTGATGAGACTATACAGAGATTAAAGTTCACGTCCTGTTAAAAAAAAACACTCCATACCACTACAACCAAGAACAATGCTGCTGTTTAAGGTCTTTCTTTTGTGGAGCCTCATCACACGACTCTCCCTGAATAGACAGCATGCATCTAATTTAGACTCATTTTTAACTAAATGCTAAAACACTTCCCCAAAAATTTTTTAATTGAAATCCTTGGAAACAAACTTCAAGTAGACAGCATGCTATCATGTTTTTTAAAAAATTCCATAAAATCCACCTGTTATGTTTCTAGCCTTACTCTGAATAAGTAAACCCCAATGGTTTAATTTTTATACAATGCCTCATCAGACCTGAAGCCCAAAAAAAGTTTTTTTTTCATTCTTTCTAAAAGGCACAAAGATTAATGCAAAACAAAATCAACCTTTAAAATGTTTTTGAAGGTAAAATGTTCATGCATTAAAGTTTAACAGCAAACTCAAATTATGTGTAAATATGCTCTGTTTCATACTGATGCATTTATCTGCCATAAACATAGATCAAGCCTACTAAGATATGAATAAAGCTGAATTATATTCAACCTTAATCTCACCAAGGTCAGGACTTGACTCATTTTCTTGCCTGTTAACAGTGGCTGTAATGATGGAATGAGAAGAACAAAAACTGGCTGACAGACTTTAAAAAACAGGAGGCTGAGTGTACCATACTGTAATGATTAAATGAGCAAAGAGAGAGGTAGAGAGTGAGAGAGAGTGTGTTCTGCATGTGTGTGTTGTCCTCAAAGCAGCTCGAATCCAATAAAGCAGGTTCTTCTCACTTCAAACACACTACCACGTGACCTATGTTTGGCTCAGTGAACCTGACAGATACAGAGATATGAGAGAAGGTGGTTGACAATGAATATGTCACGCATGAGTATTTAGTGGTGTGTGTCTTTCTCTACGTGTACCTGTAGTGTTTGCTGGTGAGGTAGTCTATAACGGCGGGACGGATGCGGGCCACGCCCCCCTGGCTGTGGTTTCCTCTTCCTGTGATGATAGAGAGCTGAGGCTGACACAGACCCTGCTCACACTCTGCACAGAAAGAGGCCAAAGAAGAGCAAAACACAAAGAGAAAAAGGAGAAGAGGAGCAGCAGGTTAAATCTTTGAAAAAACACAAATGTCTGCAAACATTATTAAAAACAAAAATACACACTGATACCCCAAATAAATTTGCCGTGGCAACCAACAAATACAATGCTAAGATGGAGGAGTAGACAAAAGCGATAATCTCTTAATTTAGCTGACACATTACCCAAGATCATACAGATCACTCAACTTCAAAGTTCTGAATCCTGGAGACTTCAGGCCTCTGCTGCTGTTCTAAAATGTACTCATCATTATTAATCCAACTCCATCTTTCATCACCGGCATAACAGTTTTTTAGAGTAAGTTGTAAGTTGAGATAAAACAATAATTATAGTAACAAAAGCTGTTGGTAACAAACAAAATAGATCATTTAGAAAATATGAATAAATAAATACATCAGGGTTCCTTCACACTTTTAAAAATCCAACTTAAGACTTTTTAATACCCCTCCCTGAGCTGCCACCTTAACGTGGTAGAGGGGTTTGTGTGTCCCAAGGTGGGTCCCCCCTCCCATGGACTCACCACCAGCAGGAGGGGCCATAGAGGTCGGGTGCGGTGTGAGCTGGGAGGCGGCCTAAGGCGGGGACCTTGGCAGTCCAATCCTCGGCTGCAGAGGCTGGCTCTGGGGACATGGAATGTCACCTCTCTGGTGGGGAAGGAGCCTGAGCTTGTGCGTGAGGTTGAGCGGTACCGGTTAGATATAGTTGGTCTCACCTCGACGCACAGCTTGGGCTCTGGAACCAGTCCTCTTGAGAGGGGTTGGACTCTTTTCCACTCTGGAGTTGCATCTGGTGAGAGGCGCCGAGCAGGTGTGGGCATACTGGTTGCCCTCGGGCTGGCAGCCTGTACATTGGGGTTTACCACGGTGGACGAGAGGGTAGCCTCCCTCTGCCTCTGGGTTGGGGGGACGGGTCCTGACTGTTGTTTGTGCGTATGCACCTAACAGCAGCTCAGAGTACCCACCCTTTTTGGAGTCGCTGGAGGGGGTGCTGGAGAGTGCTCCTTCCGGGGACTCCATCGTCCTGCTGGGAGACCTCAATGCTCATGAGGGCAATAACAGGAAGGGGGTGATTGGGAGGAACGGCCCCCCTGATCTGAACCTGAGTGGTGTTCTGTTGCTGGACTTCTGTGCTTCTCATGGGATGTCTATAATGAACACCATGTTCAGGCATAAGGGTGTCCATATGTGCACTTGGCACCAGGACACCCTAGGTC
The DNA here is from genome assembly GCF_018320785.1 of Cheilinus undulatus. Taxonomy (NCBI): domain Eukaryota; kingdom Metazoa; phylum Chordata; class Actinopteri; order Labriformes; family Labridae; genus Cheilinus; species Cheilinus undulatus. Next base: position 29,733,665 of record NC_054868.1, on the reverse strand, counting down.
GAAGTTCGATGATTGACTTTGTAGTCGTATTATCAGACTTGCGGCCACATGTCCTGGACACTCGGGTAAAGAGAGGGGCAGAGCTGTCAACTGATCACCACCTGGTTGTGAGTTGGCTCCGCTGGTGGGGGAGGAAGCCGGTCAGACCTGGCAGGCCCAAACGCATGGTGAGGGTCTGCTGGGAATGTCTGGCAGAGTCCCCTGTCTGAAGGCACTTCAACTCTCACCTCCGACAGAGCTTCAACCACGTTCTGGGGGAGGCGGGGGACATTGAGTCTGAGTGGGCCGTGTTCCGTGCCTCTATTGTCGAGGCGGCTGATAGGAGCTGCAGCCGTAAGGTGGTTGACGCCTGTCGTGGCGGCAACCCCCAAACCCGCTGGTGGACACCGGCGGTGAGAGACACTGTCAAGCTGAAGAAGGAGTCTTATCGGGCCTTTTTGGCCTGTGGGACTCCAGAGGCAGCTGACAGGTACCAGCAGGCCAAGCGGTTTGCGGCTTCAGAGGTTGCCAAGGCAAAAACTCATACGTGGGTGGAGTTCGGAGAGGCCATGAATGATTTCTGTACGGCTCCAAGAAGATCCTGGACCACCATCCGGCGTCTCAGGAGGGGGAAGCAGTGCGTTGTCAACACCTTGTACGGTGGAGATGGCGCGCTGTTGACCTCGGCTCAGGACGTTGTGGGTCGGTGGAAGGAATACCTTGAAGACCTCCTCAATCCCATCGACACGCCTTCTGATGAGGAGGCAGAGTCTGGGGACGCGGATGTGGGCTCTTCTATCTCTGGGGCTGAGGTCGCCGAGGTGGTCAAAAAGCTCCTCGGTGGCAGGGCCCCCAGGGGTGGATGAGATCCACCTTGAGTTCCTCAAGACTCTGGATGTTGTAGGGCTGTCGTGGCTGAAACGCTTTTGCAACATCGCGTGGACATCAGGGACAGTGCCCCTGGACTTGCAGACTGGGGTGGTGGTTCCCCTCTTTAAGAAGGGGGACCGGAAGGTGTGTTCCAATTATAGAGGGATCACACTCCTCAGCCTCCCAGGTAAGGTCTATTTGAGGGTCCTGGAGAGGAGGGTCTGTTGGATAGTCGATCCTCAGATTCAGGAGGAGCAATGTGGTTTTCATCCTGGCCATGGAACAGTGGACCAACTCTACACCCTCAGTAGGGTCCTAGAGGGTGCATGGGAGTTTGCTCAACCAGCCTACATGTGTTTTGTGGATCTGGAGAAGGCATTCAACCGTGTCCCACGGGGAATCCTGTGGAGGGTGCTCTGGGAGTATGGGGTGCCAGACCCCTGATAAGGGCAGTTCAGTCCCTGCACGACCGGTGCCAGAGCTTGGTCCACATTGCCGGAAGTAAGTCAGACTTGTTCCCAGTGCGTGTTGGACTCCGCCAGGGCTGCCCTTTGTCACCGGTTCTGTTCATAACTTTTATGGACAGAATTTCTAGGCGCAGCCAGGGTGTTGAGGGTGTCCAGTTTGGTTTGCTTTTTGCGGATGATTTGGTCCTGTTGGCTTCATCAGACTGGGACCTCCAGCTCTCTCTGGAACGGTTTGCAACCAAGTGTGAAGCGGCTGGGATGAGAATCAGCACCTCCAAATCTGAGACCATGGTCCTCAGTCAGAAAAGGGTGGAATGCCCTCTCCAGGTTGGGAATGAGATCCTGCCCCGAGTGGAGGAGTTCAAGTATCTCGGGGTCTTGTTCACGAGTGAGGGAAGAATGGAGTGGGAGATCAACAGGCGGATCAGTGCGGCGTCAGCAGTGATGCAGTCTCTGCATCGGTCTGTCATGGTGAAGAATGAGCTAAGTCGAAAGGCGAAGCTCTCGATTTACCGGTCGATCTACGTTCCCACCCTCACCTATGGTCACGAGTGGTGGGTAGTGACCGAAAGAACGAGATCGCGGATACAGGCAGCTGAAATGAGTTTCCTCCGCAGGGTGTCTGGGCTCTCCCTTAGAGAAAGGGTGAGAAGCTCGGTCATCCGGGAGAGACTCGGAGTAGAGCCACTGCTCCTCCGCGTTGAGAGAAGCCAGATGAGGTGGCTCAGGCATCTAGTCCGGCTGCCTCCTGGCTGCCTCCCTGGTGAGGTGTTCTGGGCAAGTCCCACTGGGAGGAGACCCCGGGGAAGACCCAGGACACGCTCGGCTGGGAACGCCTCGGGAGAGCTGGATGAAGTGGCTGGAGAGAGGGAAGTCTGGGCTTCCCTGCTTAGGCTGCTGCCCCCACGACCCGATCTCGGATAAGCAGAAGAAGATGGATGGATGGATGGACTTTTTAATACCTTTTCAAGATCTGAACAACAAAAACTGATATTTTATGCTCAGCAAATAGTCAAAAATAAAAGGAATGTTATATTTTTCATTACACTAAACCAGGGCCGAACTGTCCGATTTAATTCAGTTTCACGAGTTCACGAGTAAAAATCTTTTTAGACTTTTTAGACTTTTTAAGACATTTTATGACCTAAATTTTCAAAAGTCCAAGACTTTTTGAGCCTGTTTAAAGATTTTGCATGAACTCTATACTTTACAAAACAAGACATTTAATGTATTCTCTCTAAATCATACCTATAAACTGAAGTCAAATCAGAGTTAACCTAAACAGCACGTTAAAAATTTAGATGACAAAGGTTCTTCAAAGGCTATACCAAGTAAAAGCAAATATTAACAAAATACACAAAATACAACCTAAATAACACAATAAATAGGAGCATATTAAAGTTTCAAATGTCAAGCTCAACTTGTGTTAAAAGCAAGCACAAAGAGGTGTGTCCTACACAATGATTAATAGAGTAACTAATAGCGTTGAACAACTGATCTAATTACAATAGTAATCCCGATAGGCTGTTCAATAACATGACCGCATAAAAGGCTGCAATTCATTTTGTATAAAGTAGTACTTGAAATGTTTACAAAAATGCCTGCAAAAAAGGCCTTTAGGTTGACAATAGTGCCAATTTCTTTTTAAAGATTTATTGTGGGCATTTTTGTGCCTTTATTTGATAGAGGATGACAGTGGATATAGTCGGAAACAGGGGCAAGAGCAGGGGAAAAACATGCTGGAAAGGGCCTCAGGCTGGATTCGAACCCAGACCGTCCATACATGGGGCGCGCCTTAAACCATTAGGCCACCAGCGCCCCAATGCCACATTTTTAAATTGATTTTAGTAATGCAACTTAATATCTGTATGTTTTTCGTTAAGAAATACATACTTCAAAACTATCATTATTTCCTGCATTTTTCCTGATAACCAGGCAAGTAGACTGATGATACCATTTATGTATATTGTAACTGCAAGCCCAATATTGTCCAGTATGATTGTTATTGCACATTATTATCCAACTGTGCACCACTAGTGACTAAACACTTACACCACTGTTTCTCTAATGAAAACCATGTAATGTGGATTTGGTTGTTCAGTTAGGGTCCAAATCTTGATATTTTGGCTCCGAGTATTTTGAATTCTATATTTTGTGTATAAAATGTGCATAGCAAACTGCCCTCTACAGGTTGAAACCATCTGCTGCATCATAATTTCAAAACATATTCACTGGCTGATCTGGTGCCGAGTGACATATGTGGTGCCATCTGTCACGTTACAGAGCTTAACAGGTACTGCGCACTTTTCCCTGACAGTCAACACCAAAATTTGTGGCTCCACCTAGCAGAGACGTTGCTGTGACACTCTAGGATTGTGGGTGATGTAGTGCTGTTGCCCCAGATAATGAATAAACCAGGCCTTTCATTATACTTGCTTGTATCTTCTACATGTCCATATGTCTTCATTTCCACATTTAAGTTGTCCTTTGTTGAAAAAGCACTGATAGTGGTGCAGAACATGGAAGTTTCCTGCACAAAGGCAGGGTAAACCAATGAGATGTCACTGTGACACTCTAGGATTGTGGGTAATATAGTGCTGCTGACCAAAATTCCTGTTGATGCGAATAAACAATGTTTTTCTGAAACAATTTGGATAACATACAACCTTGTGTATTATACATGACAACATATCATTGTTTCACACTGAGGTTGTGATATGTCTACCTTGAATGGTTATGACAGTGCAGCTAATCTAATCTGAAAAGCAGCAGACTGAATGATGCTATGGCTTACAAGGGACAGCATGAAGGAGGGAGTGGGCATGTCGTATCCCTCTTCCATCCGAGCCCTCTCCATGAAAATCCAAAGGCCTTTTTTGGAATTCGAGGGTGGCTGCACCTCTGCCTCTCACCGCTAGGATTTACTCTTAAAATTTTTAATAGATTGAGCAGCTCAGTAAACTGCTCCATGTATTGGAAGCCATCACAGCAAAGGCTCTGTGGATCTTCACTTCCAAAAGCATCAGGTTTATTGACCATAGAGCATATAGGTACAACAACTCCAATAAAAAAGGCTATAACCCATGCAAGGTTTTGAAAACAAGCAATAAAATCTTAAACTGGACCCTGAAGCTGGCTGGCTGGGGGGTGGTGGAGAGAAGCTAGTACCAATGTAAAGTTTTCACAACAGTCAGTGGACGTGCAGTCACATTTTGAACCAGCTGTAAACAACGAAAAGATGACAGATCATACCAACATATTAAGACTTAAAATAATGAGCTGGTCTTGACCACCAAGCTAATTTGTTTGTCAGTTTTGAAAGAGTTGTCAAAAATAACAAGGTTTAACAAGGTTTAGACACAAGGGTGACTGCAGGAGACTAATGGGCCAAGATGGCTGCCAATACCATGTAGGAGTTAAGAATTTCCCAAATCAATGATTTCTGTTTTATCATCAGTAAGATTAAAAAAAGAGCTTGACTCCAGTCAAGATTTTGAACTTTTAAACAGCTCTGCACAGCTCACATACAATTATTTTTGGTTTTATAGGTTTTTAGACTTGGAGGTTATCAGCAGAATGGAGCTTTGAGGGACCCAAGTGCCTAGTTGTGCTGCAGCTGAGGAGTATTTTATATTGTGTTTGCTTTTATCTGTTGTGTTCATTGTACTTGTTTCTATCTGTAAAGTGACCTTGACTGTCAGAAAGGCGCTTATAAATGAAATGTATTATTATTATTATTATTATTGGCCAACATCGATGGAAAAAGTCTTGTACATACATCATGGCATTATCAGCTTGTATATATAATTGTTAAGCACTCCTACATATGACATGGTGTAAGACTTTTTAGATCAAGTATTTGTAGTCCTTTCTTCCCTATGCTCATACTGTACTTTTGCTGTAAGCTATCATTTACCTGTCATTTTGGTCTGTAAGACATGCTCCAGATGCTCCAAAGCCTCATCGACGTGCAGCCCATGGAGGTCCAGGATGTTCCTTGGAAGCAGTGTGGAATTGACCCTCTCAAAAATCTGAGCTGCTGCACGATGATTGGCCTCACGCATTCGTTTGCCATGCATATGTCCCTACAACAGAAGTGACAATAACCAGTTTACACTGATTATTTTTAAAAGAAGAACTGCACACTGAAAAAGAAATCACTTCCCTCCTCCTTACCTGCTGTGCGTAAAATGATGCCACTTCTTTACGTCCTTGTTTGAAGGCCTCTGCAGCCTTTCCAAAACTCTCAAGTTGTCGGCTTCTCTGCAGGTTGGCCTCCGCCCTAAAGTCATTGTACTCAGGATCCTCTGTGTCCTGATAGTCTAGAGCAATATAGTCCATGGGCTTCTGCTTCTGACAATTCATGAGGGGATAAAAGTCATACAGGCAGTCCTGGATGAATACTTTGTTCTTATAGTGGTCTGCAGATGCAAAGTTTATGGTTTGGCTCAGTAATTTTTTAACACTAACAATCTCTGAACTGATCTACTCTAAAGGCAATGAATCACATTGTAAATCCAAATTGTCATCACTTTTTGAGAATGAAAATAAAAAAGGTGGAGAGGTAATCGCTGATCACGTCACTACTAATTAAATGTGTTTAACAAAACCTTAAACTGCTGTCTGTGAGTGAGTACCTTATCCCTCTCCTTGCTGGCTGCTCTGTGCTGGTCAGACCGAGATGCCTCTGGAGCAACTACTGTCTTGACGGGCTCCTCATCCAACAGAGATCGAAGAAACACTTCTGTCTCAGTCAGGCTGTAACTGCACAAATAGTAAAACACATACCAGTTAGTCAGAAGCTAAGAAACGACTTCACAATCTTTGTCTCTGTCCAAGCGTCAGAACCGTGTTCTCACTTGTGGTCTCTAAAGATGTCTTGGAGGAAATGCTGGTCTATAGTGGGAAAGAGGGAGTACAGTTGGTTTTCTTTTAACCGGGTGGCTCCGTCCCGCCGGTCAAGGTCTGCACGACTCTTTCTGGTCTGAAAGGAGGGGGGTTGAAAAGGGTTCAGTACCAGAGAAGAAAACCAGGGTTATTTTATTCACTATGTCAGTATGACTGACCTTCACCACATTTTCCTGCAAAGCCTGTTCCTCTTTTATTATTTCTCTGAGAGAGACTTGTGAGCGGGATAATCTCCAGTGGTCCATGACTGGGATCTGACCCTGGGCCCCTGGTTGGCTGTCAGCCGTCACGTACCCATCTGCACTGATCAGGAAACGTGCTGGCTGTGTCAGGTCTTGTGGTCCTGATTTGGCCTCCTGTGGCTCACCCCAGTGTACTGAACCTGAGGTCAAGATAGTTTTTGTTAACTTATGTGGTGTCATACCTGTGCCTTAGAATAAGTGTCAATACTGAGTATTTCATTGTTTGAACACAGCTGATCACTGTAAAAGTGCCACAATCACTGTTCTAGACTGTGTCTTAAAGTGTGTGTGAACTTACTCTCCTGAAGCAGGTGAAAGGATAGAGTTGCTTGTCTCTGCTTTTCCTATAACACAACATTTACAAGTTAAAAGAATGAGACGCCGTGAGCCACAGTAATGAGGTCTATTTATATAATGACAGATCTGATGCTGGTAAAGTGTGTGTCTACAATACCAAATCTGCTGTAATTTCTGACTTTGGCCACTTAAGGGGAGCAGAAACAAATACTGAACACAACACTTACAATGGCCTCGGTTACATGATGTTTTTTTAATTCAGAGTTAATTATTCAGAATTAAATAATTCGGGATTAAAGTATTGTCCTTCGCGTTTACATGGAAATAGTAATTCCGAATTTAGGTTTACATGGAAAACACGTTTAATTGCCTTTATTCATTTCCGCTTAAGGTCTGGGGGTTTGGAAGGGTTCTGATTGGACAGGGGGGCGGACGTGACGCATTCACGTCTACCGGAAGAAAACAAACTTAAAAGGTCTGCATTTTTATGCTTCCGTCCATCCATTCTTTTCATTATATCCGTATCTTCTAAGGCTCTTATTAGATAAATAGTCTCGTCTCGAGTCCAATGCTTGCTTCGGGCGGCCATCCTGGAATATGTGCCCGCTAGCACGGAATACGTGCATCATTGAGACAGGACAAGGGAACGAGGGGCGGTAATGCACCAAAGTGATGGATGCCAACCGCCGTAAAACCTAAGAAGAAGAAGAAGAAGAAGACAAGGGAACGAGCATGCGCAGGACAGTTGATTAATTCAAAGCGGAATGAACATATACATTAAAGTGGAATTAACGTATACATGTTTGAGGAATTATTCAATTCGGATTTAAAATCAGAATAAACCAGCCACTTACTTCTGATTAAAGTTTAATTCGGAATGGTCATTTTCCAAATTTATTGGCCCAACTAAAATGTATTAAACAAGAAATAATTCAGATCTATGATGAGGAAAATGAGAAAAAAATGAGGTTTACTAAGCAAAAATATTATGAAACTGGCCCAAAGGCTATGAAACTTCTGTCTTGGAGACTGCGTAAGCAACAAGCGGAAAGAACTGTTTACAAAATAAGACACCCAAAAACCAACAAAGTCTGCCATAAGCTAGAAGAAATTCAGCAAGCCTTTGAAGCCTACTATAAAGACTTATATTCTCAACCTGACAAAGCTGACGACTTTGTAACTGATGAGTTTTTAAAATCTTTGGATCTCCCCTCAATAGGAGAACACAGAATAGGGTACTGACTGCTGAGATAACAGTTGCCGAGCTGGATGGTGCTGTCTCCCGCTTAAAGACCAACAAAACTCCAGGGTCAGATGGATTTGTTAGTGAATGGTACAAAACATTCAAGCCAGAGTTGACGCCTCTCCTTCTCAGATGTTTCAACCACACCCTCAGGGAAGGCCAGATTCCCCAATCTTGGAGCGAGGCACTAATATCAATAATTCCTAAGGAAGGCAAGGACAAGGGAGAATGTAGTTCCTACAGGCCAATATCCATTTTGAATACAGACTATAAGCTATTTGCCTCAATTATGGCCAAAAGGATAGATCACATTGTCTCTGAAATGATAGATCCAGACCAAACAGGGTTTGTCCGAGAAAGACAAACACAGGACAATATTAGACGAACACTTCAAGTTGTTGACTATGCAATCAAGGAAAATATTAGTGCAACGCTGATCAGTTTAGATGCAGAGAAAGCATTTGATTTGGTTGGTTGGAGCTTTCTCTACCAAGCACTGCAACGTTTTGGCTTCAATGAAAAATCTATTCAGTGTATTAGATCACTTTATACAAACCCCACTGCAAGGTTAAGAATAAACGGTCATCTAACTCAATCCATCAAGTTAGAGAGAGGTTGTCGCCAAGGCTGCCCACTAAGCCCCGCTCTCTTTGCCTTCTTTATAGAGCCCTTAGCTCAGGCAATACGGGAGGACCCAGAGATTAAAGGGATTTCAATTGGAGACCATGAATACAAGATAAGTTTATTCGCAGATGATATATTGCTCACTTTGACTGACTTGCAGAGAAGTGCACCTAAATTGATGTCCCTTTTGAGACTGTTTGGCTCGTATTCTGGCTATAGGTTGAATACACATAAGACCCAGATACTCTCATATAATTTCACACCGAATGCTGACCTGAGAGGCAGATTTGATTTTAAATGGGACGCCCCTGCCATTAAATACCTGGGAGTTTGGATCCCAAAAGACATCTCTAAAATATATAAGACAAATTATGATCCAGTTATTAAGAAAATAAAAGCAGATCTGGATAGATGGACTGTACTGCCCCTAGACATGACTAATAGGATTGAAACGATAAAAATGAATGTCCTCCCCCGACTTTTGTATTTGTTCCAGTCCCTTCCTGTGGAGGTCCCCCCTAGGGATTTTAGGGAATGGAATAAAATGATATCAAGATTTGTTTGGAATAGTAAGAGGCCCCGAATTAAATACAAGATTCTACAATTACCCAAAGGTGAGGGTGGACTTTCTCTACCATGTGTGGAGGACTATTATATTGCTGCCCAGCTAAGACCTCTAGTTTGCTGGTGTAACCCAAATTACTCTGCTAAATGGAAAGACTTGGAATTAATGCAATCTCAAACACCAGCACAGTCTTTACTAGGAGACAGCCAACACCATAATCTTCTCCTGGATAAAATAAATTGCTGGACCAGGGTTGCTGTCAAGGTGTGGTTTAACACCTGTAAAAAACTCAATCTTGAGAAACATGCAAAAATATTGAAATGGGTGACATATGACTCAGAGTTTAAACCATCAGGTCTAGATAAGCGATTCCGGCAGTGGGCACACAATGGTATTACAGCTTACTGCACTATAGCCAATGAGGACGGCCTGCAGTCTTTTGCCTACATCTCTAAATCATACAGACTGGGAAGAAAGGATATGTTCAGGTATTTCCAGGTCAGAGACTACTTCAACAAGGAAATTAAACAAACAGACAATGGGGATTCTAATTTAATCAGTATATTTACAGATGCATATAAGGCTAAAGACAGTAAACATTTAATATCACAAATTTATAAAAGACTACAAAACTCTAAGAATCATTCTACTCTCCAGGTTAAGCAGAAATGGGAGGGGGAGTCTGGCCTGGAGATATCTGATGATGTCTGGAAAACTGTATGGGAGGGTCAAGCTAAGACCACCAACTCCAGAGCCTGGCGGGAATTCTGCTGGAAGAACATAATAAGATTTTTTGTGACTCCCAAATTGAAATCTAAACAGCAGGGTTGTCAGGGACAGGATAAATGTTGGAGACAGTGTGGACAGACAATGGCAGATCATTTTCATATATTCTGGGCCTGCCCCCTTATTCAACCTTATTGGCAGGAATTTGCTGGAGAAATTCAGTCAATTTTTGGTTTACAAGTCAACTTTTCTTTCATTACATTGTATTTGGGTAAAATCCCGGTTGGACTTATGGCCCAGGATATTTATCTTTATAAAGTGCTCCTGGCTGCAAGTAAGAAGGCCATTACACGGAAATGGCTGCAGATAAATTTGCCATCAAGGAATGACTGGATTACCATTGTTAACGAGATACAACGTATGGAGAGACTGACCTTCAACCTAAGATTGCGGGCTGAACAGTTTACTAAATACTGGGAAAGGTGGACATTATATTCTTTAACATGTAACTCATTGTATGTGTGAAAGATCACTCCACTTTGCATTAATGTATGGCCTATATCACCCTTGTCAACCTGTCTGTTCACTGATATTTTCTATTTTTCTGTTTCTATGCTTTTTTGTTTGTCCTTTATTGTTGGAAAAAAAGAAAACTTGAATAAAAAGAAAGTTTCAAAAAAAAAAAAAGGAATGGTCATTTTCATTTGGAATTAGGTGTTTACAAGGTCATTTTTAATCTTTTTAAAGAGGATTTAATTTTTATTCTGAATTAAAGGGGAATTAAAGCTCTCATGTAAACGTAGCCTATGAAGCATCACTTTCAAGTACACGTCTTACATTTTTACATACTCTGTATCCCCCCTGATGAATTGAAGTCATAAATTCACTTTCTTTTTTCATTGTTGCTGTCCATATTCGGGTTCGTTAACTGATAAGTGCTCCACCTTGTCTACCAGCTATTCTCTAACCATGCCTGTAGGCTGTCTTTGGCTCCAAATGTACAGCGCTGTAGCCACCTACCCATTGGTCAACATTAAATAAAGGAGCAGGAAAGTCCATCAATGAGCTAAGAGCACATACAACAATACCTAAAGATAGACACACTATATGATTTTCTGTGGGTTCAAAAGTATAAGCTATCCTTCTCACACTTTCACATGATTTAAAGAAATAATTTATGAAGCCAACTGAGGAGCTCACCTGAATGGTTTCCTTCCACTTTTGGTGAAGCAGTTTGGCCAGGTTCAGATCCATCTGCACTGCATAGTCCTCAGAGGAACATAAACCTGAAAATTGTGGACCAGAGAGGACAGATAGATATAATTTAGACAGAAGTACCATTTATGTGTCATAATCTGTTTTTATTTGATTAATTTATTAATGCCCTCTGAATACCTTTGTACACTGCAAAAACTCAAATCCTTCCAAGTACATTTGCCCGATTTGTCATAAAAACTGTCATCACAGTAATCATAAGCCACATGCAGCTGAAGTCTAAATGAGTTTCTTATTTGAAGAAGGGGAAAAACAAGGCCCAGCTGACTGGAATGAGTGAACATAGCTGCAAAAGCCTCAAACAAAAGTTACTAACCTTTCTTCAAATACTGTTAAGATCTAATTTTAAGACACCTGTGCAAAATTACAAGCAATTTAGGTCTTATTTTTCACCTCTAATAGCTTATAAAAACGTATTTATATAGACTTATCAGGTGAATGTGGCTCATATTACGAGTAATGTCAAATTCTGATAACTTAAACAAATCCAAATAGTACGATTTAAGCATTTGCAGCGTATGTTTCACACTAAGTGTTTTGTAGATTGTCAAATTTCAGATGAGGCAATCCTTAACTTTGTACACAGTTTATATTTCTACTAAAGACATTCTGATGAAAATAACCACATCATGAAGAAGGACATTAATTTTATAATGTGACTAAGATGCAGGCTAGTTACCTGGATCTACTCCAACAGGACCAAACAGCTCAGTTAGCTGTAGTGCCACCTCAGTAGGTAGTCTCAGTTCCACGCTCTCAATGTTCAGGTGTTTGCTCCTTTTCCCCTCCATAAACCGCCTTTCATTCTTCTCCCTCTGTTTTTCCTCTCTCTCCATCTCTTCTAGCTCAGCCCGAAGCAGCCGCTGGGCCTCCTCCATGCTAGCCAATTCCTCTTTAATCTCAACTCCTGAATCTTCGATTATCACGCCATCATCAAAGTTTACACCCCAAGCACCGTCTCCTAGGTCTACTTCTGACAGCACTGTTTGTTCAGTTTCCCCAGATCTCTCTCCTTTGTTTACTGATTTGGAAGCACTTTGTTCTGATCCAGGAGATTTTTGTGACACTGCATGTGAATGATCTTCGTTTGGAAGTGAATCAGCTCCTCTCCCTGAACTGAGCACATCACTATTACTGGAGCTCTCATTTAACTTTTCACCTTTTTTTAATGCTATCTGCTCACCCCCTTTCTCAGCTGAAATCAATAAATCTTCAGAGGAGCGCTCATCCAACTCATAAGCACATAAACTCACTTCTACTGCTTCATCTAAAGGCTTACACAAACTGGATTTGTTCTGCTCTTCTCCTTCATCCACCACCGTCTCTTTCTCACCCTCCTCATCTCTGAAGAACCTTTCTCCTGAGTCCAGCAGCAGATTGGTTGTCCATTCTAGGTCCTGTTGGCATTTGTCATACAGATCTTCTAATGTATCAAAACTAACCAACTTAAAGTGGCGGCTAAGAATACGCAGGCTCTCAAGCCGATCTTGAGTTGCCCCAAACTCTCTCTCTTCCACCTGTGTGCCCTTCTCATGCATCACACGATAGGGCACCTCTGTGTGGCTGGACGGGTGAACTGCAACTGCGGCTGAGACAGCAGAGGACAGTTCTGGCACAAAACGAGAACAGTCTCCAGACAGCACTGTGATTTCACTAGGGTGACTGCACAAAGTGACACCAGTGTCATCAGGGTTATCTCGGCGATTTAGACGCCAAAGAAGGGCAAAGTCTTGAGGTTCTGTCTGTGTGGGGCAGCCTGTGTCCAGTAGAGATGGTGGAAGAGGCTTCAGAGGTGCCTCAGAGCTGGACTGTGTGAACAGGTCATGGTTTGGTTGAAGGCTGAGACTGGTGGTACTGATGGGTTTAACATCGGCGTTAATATTATTCTGACTGCTGTTTGTACCACTAGCTGTGATATCGGGCCCCTCAAGAGTACCTGGTGGAAAAGCAGGGCAGTTTTGTGTAAAAGTAAGTGCTAGTTTACACTGTTTACCCGATCTACGACCCTGGCGCTGCTTCCTCTCCTGACTGCCTCCACTAACGGCACTGCTTTCTGTTTCCACAGAGGCTTCACACGGAGTACTAAGAGACATCTCACAAATGTGACCACCATCCCCCTCAGTTTTGGACTCCTGTGTAGTCCTGTGTGTATCAGTTTGACCTGCACTAGGCTTTGCGTTTGACTCAACTTCAAGATTTTGACTTCCCTCTAAATCCTTACAAACATTCACATCTGCAATTTTGGAGCTGGACAGAGAATCAGCACTAGGATATGAGAGGAAGTTTGTCTGGTTAGACAATTTAAAATCCACAATCTCCGTGTCTCTGTCGATCCCCAACATATTTTCATTCCTTCCAGCTGATTCTTTGACCTTACAGAAGTCAGCTGCTTTCCAGTCTAACACACAGTCAGGTAATTCACCTCTGCTGCTGTCAAGCATGCCCATATTTTGTTCTCTTTCCTCACTGTTTGATTGAAAGCCACTGGATTCCTCAAACCTCCCCTCTCCCTCCTCTTCATTTGCAGACTCCTCTCCAGAGCTCAGGGACACAGAAGATGAGCGTGAAGAGCTGGCCTGCAAAGTAGCTACACCTGTCTGAACAAGATCAAGGAGCCTCTGAAACTCTGCCCCATTTGGCCCCGCATTCCCTTTTGCTTTATTTTCTTTGACCTCTTGAGACACACCTTCATCTTCCCTCTCATTCCCTTCATTATGTTTGTCTCTTTTCCTTACCTGTCGCTGCTGAAGTGACCCTTCGGAGGGCCAATCTCCTACAAAATGCAACATCTTTTGAGTTCCCTTATCTGCCCCAATCCCTTCTGCTCCCTCATCTTCTGCTTTTTCTCTCTCTTTCACCTCCCCATCTGATTGGTTGGTGTCTTTCACCAGATCTGCAGGCTCTAAGCTGTCAAAACCAGACCTCCTTCTGGTCCTCTCCCTCTTTACTCTTTGTCCAATGGACTCAGAGAAAGCCACAGGCACCTCTTCCCCATGGTGATCTTCATTCACCACTGATTCCACTATACAGTCTGGGATAGTCAGATCTGCAGTAGTACTCAGCTCTAATTGTGCATCTAACTCAGAGTCTAGTTCACCCAAGTCCATCTCATCGTCCCCGTCTGTTACGTCCGGTTTTTCTATAAGCCTTCCAGTGGACTGAAAATCGAGGGACTCTGTACATTTGGTAGAGCAGTCTTCCAGCTTGCCACTCTCAGTAGAAAGAGTAATGGATGAAACGTCGGGGAGAGAAGAGAATAGTTTTGGGTGGGTAGTATTACACCCCCCTGTTAATTCAGGCTGTCCTACAAGGTCAGGACAAGGTGTTCCAGAGGACTTGGGCCTGGTGGAGAATAAAAAGGGGGAAATATATGTTACGGTAACATTTTGATCCTTGCACACAAAAAAATTATGCTTAATTTAGTTCTAAAATTAGATTTTGTCTGTACAGTGGATGATAATAAATATCTTGTGCTTTAAAAACAGAATTATTCATGAAGATTTTTACAAAGGAATTTTTCAAAGAAGGCAAAAGAATGATGAGAGCTACTGGATCAGGTCAGCCAGATTGTGTAAATATACAAATAGAAACCCTTTTTTGTTTTAATTTTTGACTACAGATCATTAAAAATGGTTAACGATCTGTATTTATGCTGTACTCTGTTTCAAGAAAAGTTAACCAAAAACACTAGATATATAATAATGTTTTAAAAAAAAGAAGAGTGAGTTCTACATGGGGTCAAAAGTATCCAAAAGGCCGTATTCAGGATCAGGTGGACAAGGATATAATGTAAAAAAGAGGAACACTGGCTCGCCAGATTACTTGCAATAAAGTCCATAGTAAAGACGGCAGTCAAAACTGAGAATCCAAGGCACTCTGATGTAGGGCTGCAACGATTAGTTGCAATAATCGTTTGTGTCGACTATAAAAATTAGTCGACACGGAAATTCAAGCATCGACGCATTGTATTATTGTTTTTGATATTGGTAATCAAATACCGGCCGGCAAAAACTCATCTGTACTTGCAGTTCACTACTCAAAGAAGAGAGCCAGCCTCACACCAGAACATGTTGACATGCTCACGTTGCTGCACTGCAATTTAAAGAAGTTATAATCTATTGCTCAGTCGCTTGGGCTGGAAGTTTGATTTGTTTACATTAAGCTTTATTTGTACTTTTGGGCTTTGGATGGGCTATTTGCTTTATTCATTTTTATGGATATACCAGTCATTTTAAAGAAAACCATCCTTAAGTTATTTCTAACCTGCAAGGCAGGTGAACTGCTACTGTTTAAATTGCTACTACTTCCGTGAAATGGGGATCCAAAATAGTACGCAAAATAACCGTGATTAATCGACTAATCAGGAAATTTATTGATAGATTAGTTGACATAAAAAAAAGATCATTGGTAGCAGCCCTACTCTGATGTACTAAAAATCCTTCATTTAATAGGGATATCTAAACGTTTTGACTTAGAGAGCCTCAGAATCTCAGTTTTGAGTGCCATCTATACTATGGACTTTTTTGCAAGTAATCTGGCAAGTCACTGTTCCTCTTTTTTTTTTTAAATTACATAGTAATGTTGCTTTGAAATGTTAAATAGTTACACAAATAGTGTCCATGTTCGGCTTTGGCATTAGAACTGCACCCAGAGTACAACACAGCAATGGCTGTTGGGATTAAGGTGCACAACGGATGCTTCATTGTGTTACGTTCAGTAAAAACTAGGTCTTCTCTATCTAAATGCAATGTGATATAAACAGCAAACAATTCAAGAAAAACTTGAATGCCTGACTGGCACAGTAGGGGACTCAAGTAGCTCCTTATTGATATAGTGTGATGATTTGCAACTCCATAAACTAGTTTGGTACAATATTTTACAAACAACTGTCCCAAAATCAACATTTAAAGGAAATACGATCCCCAGAGTTGCAGTAGAATGTCAGAGAATATAAAAACACACTCTATGCCCCGAGACTTTGTGCTAGTTTTCCTTTAAAGTGTCAGGTGTCTGCAGCCAAAAGCAGCACTCACTGTGAGTTTCTGTTCTCCTGAGGGATGTGTTGTTTGAACTCAGGCATCTGTGAACCCATGATGGATTGGATTGTGACAAACCGCTCATATCCATTAAGCATCCGTCGGATTGTCTCCACTGGTACATTGTGTGTAGAACGCCTGCATATGCATAAACAAATACAAAGAAAAACAGATTTAATAAAATGGTCAAGACCATCAGCTTTCTTTTATGAAAACATATAAACAATGAAAATCATACACATATCCAGTTGAATTTCCTCTCACCTCTCTAGTTCTCTGGGTTTGTTCTTCCACCAAGTGTCGGGTTCTCGAAACAGCACCTTGTACCCATGTTTCAGTGCCTGAGGCAGTGACGAGAGTAACAGCGGTTGAGTAATGTGCCATTATATACTATGTCATGTCATTATTTACTTTATTATACCCCCCCAAGTCATAACTGAAGACAGGGTTTATGCTTCACTAATGTTGAAGGTGTTGCACCAGCTGAGATACCTCTAATGTAAGCTCAAGTTATTCATTAAATCTTACAACCTCCTCTTTGTATGTGTAGTCTTTTGTAAATACAGTGATCACGATGAACTTGGAGGATGAAGAGGAGCACTGAGTTTTAGTGACTATCAGTAGTATATCAGTAGTATATTCCTCTAATAGACACATTCCTTGAAGATATACAGTGCTTAACAAATTTATTAGACCACCTGTCATATTTGTCTCAGAGACCATCCAGCATCATGAAGTGCTTTAATGCGGACTCTTTCATTTTCAGTGAGCTCTCCACGTTTTACCATTTTGAACAGGAATGAGGGATTTCAAACTGAATTCCTCCAAATTTGAGCTGGCTCACTGGGCTTCTCTGAGAAGACAGAAATTGATCAAGCATAACATTCAACCACTAAAACTCATTTTTCTGTTCAGGAATGCAAGTAAATAACTATAATTTGACACATGAATCAATAATAATGTGTTTTAATATTTTTTCAGTTTTTTTGTAAATCAGTAAATTTGAAAATCATGGATAACGATAATAATTATATTGTAGCATTAAAAATATCATTTCGGTTAAAGAGCTTCTACGTATTGCTGTATTAACCATTGCAGAAACATAAAAAATGATTTTGATAATTACCAATACAGTTAATTTAGGGCAGCAGTGGCATAAACCTTACTTTGGTTGGGGTTAAGGTGGTCTAATAAATTTGTTAAACACTGTATGATGACTTCCTGGGGACTCGAGCTTTTATTTCCCCAGTGTGGTGATAATTTCACTAGTCCAGAGGTAAAGCACTATTTCATTACCTTGTTACACTCAGTGTCGCTGTTGTTGTGTCACACTGGCTGCAGTTTTGGAAGTAGGCGGAAGTTATCCCTTAAATACCAAAGTATTGAGGTTTTTTACAAATATTTTTGTGACTGTTTATTAAGCAGTCAACCAAAACAAAAATCTATTTTCATCCATTGGTCTGGTCAGACACAATTCTTCACAAGAAGCAGCAGAGTAACAAACTGCATTAAAATGTTTTTCACTGATTGGTTAATCAGTGAAAAGTCCATGAAACTGGTAGAAACTTGAAACCAAAAAATGATGGCAAAAACAACCCAGGTAAAGGCACTCTCGGTGGTTGATGGTTTGCAAAATGTAAAAAGCCCTTAATTCACAGGGCTAGAAACATTAAAATGCAATGTATTTTTAATTCATTAATTTACCCAATGTTTTAATATTTCCAGCCCATGTTTCTGACTCAGCACTGAAGGCATTTTAACTCAGCATGGAAGCACTTTAGAAAGCCTATGAGTGGAACCAAAAACATGATAAGCAGCAGTCCTGCAAATTAAAGGCCTTTTACATTTTTCAAACTATCTTGAGTGCCTGGACCTGGATTATTTTTGCCAATATTTTCTGTTTCAAGTTTCCACCCCTTTTATGAAATTTTCCCTTCTATGAAAACTGGTGTTTTGAGGGGCACCATAAACCCTCCATCTCCTCCTTTTTCATAATATAAATGTAATTTATGCAATAATTTTTGGTTAGTATGGGCACTACGCTCCACTACAGTTAAGATGAATCTTACATCTCCATGGTATAGCCAAACAATGACACAATCTAAGCTACAACTTAACTAGATTCAACATATTTTGTTGTGGACTTTACAACAGAACTTACACAATGCTGGTGCAACCGGCCACAGAGCAGTAGATGTTATGGCAGAATGCGAAAATGATAAGAAATGTTTATATGCTTGTTGTTCACAGCTACGCTGACTGACCTGAGCCACATAGGGTTTCATCTCCCAGCCTTGCATGTTAGTGTTGTCAATGATAATGGGGTTGACGCCCTTTTCAAATGCCTCCCTGGCTGTGGAATAAAGTTGCACAAGAGTTAAACCATTTGTTGCGTCACTGTACTTTGTTTTTGAAGCAGCAGTTACTGGGAAACAATGATAATCAATAAGATAAAACTTTGATTAACATCACAAAGAGGTTGGACTGATTCTTCTTCTTATCAAATCTGATTGTGTGTTGCTGACCTCGTTTTTGGTTCCACTCATGGGCCTCCCCAAGTGTAGTGGGATCAAAATGATATCTTCCATGCCGAGTGAAAAAGTCGTCAGTGCTGAGTTTAACTCCATCCGGGTTATGTTCAATCAAGGCTCTGTATCAAATGCACACACAGAAAAAGACAGATCTCAAATAAGGCAATGCATGCTGCTATTCAAAGGAATAATAATTCAAAAGTTAAAGCCACTTGGACGAGAACGGATGTCTTTCCAAAGACACTTCTTGAAATTTTGTAGTAAACATGTTACCATCTCACCAGTTAAAATCTGACCTTTTACATGTAATAGCGGGATCTTGGGCTACTATTTGTTTAGAAAACCATCCCTGTATTTGCTGATCTGTATCTGAGTAAAACAGGGGCAACAACACTACACGGACTTGCATAAACACACTTGCTACTGAGCTACTTGAATCTGCAGCCAAACCACCATCTGGATAATGACTGAAACTGTTTTTTTTTTTTTTAATCCAAATATGTCTGTTGTATCACCTGGATGCTTTTCACATAGGAAATCATCACCTGATTATGTTCCTTACATTTTTCTAAGTGGCTTCAGTAAGTTCCGCCAAACTATTAAGGCTCTTTGTTTTCAGCCTCAACATTGGCAGGGGAAAAAGAAACAGCTCTAAAGACCTGAGGCTCTTGTAAAAAGGTGTGTACGATTATTTGGCTTGTAAGAACACTGACAAGTCTCCACTGAGTTACAAAAAATGTGTTCACAAACAGAGAACAATATCCCATCATTCTAACCTTGCCAGGGTTGATTTGCCAGACCCAGGAGCACCACGCAGTAGCACAAGGACCTTCCCTTCTAGGCGCAGCCTGCCATAATGGGCAGGCGGATAAGGAGCAACAGGCAAGGGCCAGGACTTAGGAATAGTAGCAGAAGATTTTAAAGGAGCGTGATTTATAGGAGCCTGTCCAAGCCAAGGAGAGGGATTTCTAGGTAGGCAGGGCCAGCTGGAAGGTGCATGAGCCACTGGAGTAATGAAGGCTGGCCCCTGGTTTCCATAGGAACGGGGAGAAAACACTGGTGCCTCTGGGTTCCATAGTGATGACATGTTGCCAAGCAGCTCCTGATTTGATGTGTTCATCTTAGATCTAGCGCCGCTCACAACTGTATCAGGAAAAATGGGCCAAGCCATGTCTGTGGAAGGGTTTGATGAGTCTTGTTTTTTATACACCTGGAAAGCTGAGGGGCGTCCTGACGCTGCCAAGTCCAATTGAGGTTTCTGAGTGTCAGCAGATGTCTCCGTCATCAGATGTGTGAAATCCACCACTGATTTCTGCTCCTCTGTGACCTTGTCTTCCCAAGTGCTGAGCTGGTCGAGAGGAGAAGTCGTCCCAGAAATGCTCTCCACCTGATCACCCACTGGGCCTTGCTGCTGGACAGAGGAGCCTCTAGATCCAGGTTGCAGGCTGGATTGAAGCAGTTCTGGGAGGTCCTGCTGTGTTAAAGGTGGCAGAGTAGAAGAGGATAAATACTGGCTGCTCTTTTGCTCATCATTAATGCCTTGTTGCATGGTTAAAGTCTCTAACTCCTGATCAATGAGCAGGTCCAGCTCCTCTGTCAAGAGGGGAGGAGAAGAGGTCAGCTGTGATGGTGTAGAGGAGTCTGTGTCCGGCCCAGGCTCAGGATGATGACGTGGGCTGAGCAGGGCTGCAGCAGTGAGCTCAAAGCCAGAGACAGGAGATGGTATAGGCGCTGCAACTTCAGCAGCCACTGACAGCTCCAAGAGAGAGTCCATTGCATTTTCAACTGGAACAAAAACAGAGACAATACAGAAGCAGATGGAAGGCAAAGAATCACTTACTGATGTTTCTGTGATTGTATCTTTTAAACCATTCATAGTAGCAGTAAAAGGAAAAAATACACCTGTCCTATTTCAGTAAGGTCTTATTTCATAAACCATTAATCCGTCTATTTCTAATCATAGGTGGCGCCAGGGATGATTTAGTCCTAAAAAATTTTTTGAAGTTCTCAAACCTTAGTTTGGTGAAAGATAGGACCCTGTGCATGTTACAATTTTTTTTTTTTTTTTTTGCACTTTGATGAATAAATCTCTACCTAACCATACAATTTACTTTTTGTGTTCTTCCAAATTGCAAATCCTGACACGCCAGATGGATTTGTTTCACACATCCGCCAGTAAAAAACAAGGAAATAGGCATATCCATCTGCTTTGAAAGGTTACCCTTTTTAGGGGGGCAGAAATGAAAATAACTGATCGTTAGCATGTTTGTTCACACTATTTAATAGTAAAAATTGTTATTCTAAAAAATGATTCTAATCTGAACTAGATCAGACTTTTGCAGCAATCAGAAATCTTGACATCTGATTTGCTGGCATCCTATGTCTACCTTTGAATTTAAAATTGTGTATATAATTGCTTCCTAACTTTGGGTAAACCCCAATATTTCACACATTTGGCTCTGCCCCATTCCTTCTAGGATGTCAATTTTATTTTATTTATTTATTTATTTATTTGACAAATTAGTTAGTTACAGAATAATTTTGAGTACAAATTGGGGCATGTATTATGGGGATGTGAATATTCTATGAGAATTGGCAGATTTTTCTGTTTAATTTGGTAAACTCACCTCACCTTTTCAGGCAGGACTGATTTTCACCTGGTTTTAAATTAGATATGGACCTATAGGGTCTGAAATAAGGTGTAAATTAGAGATGATTAAATGTTTTCAGTTGTGGCCCCATTGCTACTGATAGCTTTAGTGTAGTCTTTTCTTATGTTATTGCTCTTCTTTATTGCATATCTTTAGCAAATACTGTATCTTTCATCCATATGCATTGGAGAACCTCGGCTCATGTTAGCAGGCACAACAGGTGGTGAGGCTTGAAGTGCTCGGTGCAGTTGATAGCCTACTTTTACAGTGTTCCTGGGACCACCACTGTTGAGTAAGCCTATCAAAAGTACCATGCTAACAAGCTATATGGTTTACAAACTCACACCAAATAGCACTTCCCCCTGAATCTCACAGCAGATATGACCGCAGAGCGTACGTGTTCAGTGCTAACATTACCTTTAAAATCACACTCGGACAGCACGATGTAAATAACTTCAGGGTCGAGGTGTGAAAACATCTCCTGCATACTTTTAACGATATCCTCCTTAGCTGAGCTGGACAGCGAGGTGCTGGATGTGAAGTTATTCGCCATTGAGCCGTCAAATCCCTGAGGTCGTCGGTGTCCTGTGTTGTTACCGAGGGTTCCTACTTCTGGTGGTCCGCCGGGAACTCTGGCCGGGCTTTGACCGTTTTTCTTTCTCCGGGGCATGCCGTGGCTGAAAAGTGGCCTCCGGTAGCTTTCATTGGCGGCTGTATGGAGCTAGCTTCGTGGTCGAGGAGCTACGGACATAGTTTCTGAATCGGAAAACATGCTAATGTTTTGGTAGGTAGAGTAGCCCAAGTGAAATAACCGAAAGGTTAAGATATCAAACAGCACTCCAAGTGGCGACAATACAAGAGGCAGAAAATACGAACTGTGCCGTGTGCGCGAGAGCTCCACTACATACGTAACACGCCTGTAGTGTCGGAGCCTTCAAAATAAAAGATTACTCTGTAGGACATGGCCCCGCGCAGCCTTTCATTAAAATGCATTCATTTATAAATAGTATATCATAGTATATGAAGGTCATTGTAATTTGTAAATAAAAAATACATCACAGGTAGCGTCTTAATTTATTTTGCATGAGCTTGTACGCGTTTAGAAATAAATAAACCAAGTTTCATGGGTGAAGGAACTCAACTATGCCCCATCATAAAAATATCTCTTTAACCTGGTTTATTAATGCAGCATTATGTTGTAATTAACTCTATCTTGCTTCTTATTTAGATTCTATATCTATCATATCATAAGTAGAAACTTTTATTATATGGTAAACAACTGACAGTATATTAAATTCTTGATTAATTTGGAAAACAACTGTGCCTAAAGATAGAGGTTGAAAACTAACTGTCAATAAATAACTGTGTTGAATAACTGTGTTGAAATAAGTGTACTTAGTTTTGGTTTGTATTCTATAGATAAAAATGGATTGGTGATTTTTTTTTCTTTTAAATGATCTCAAATTGGCCTTATCTGGACATTAGTTGCAGGCACAATGTTATTAAACTAAAAGCATAGCTCTTACTTTCTACTGAACTTAGCAGAAGTAAATAACGCCTAATTAGGAAATATAGTAATCTTATCCCTTATGAACCTTTTTTTTCGTTCCAATGACTTTCTTGAAACTTTGTGCATTTCGTATTTAGCTTTTTACCACGCACTCATATCCAACACATTTTGAATGCAGAAGGAAATAATAATAAATAAATAATAAAAAGAATAAAATAATTTAATTTTTCAGGGTACTTTCCATTTTGACCACCAGGTGGCACTAATTGGCCTTGTGTTGAGAAAGTCAACGTGCCGCCACAAGTAATTAAACTATCACCTAAGTGATTGAGAAACCAACCAATAAGAACTAATTAAAATACATTTTTCATTTTCAAATTGAAGCAAAATAATGTTTATAGGGTTAGCAATCTTTGAAATATTGATCTGAGTCTAATTAAAATAAGTATATTAATAATATATATTAATAAGTAATATTTTTCTGGAGTCATTGTGTTTATTACATACAATTTGTGCCATAATGCTGTATATAACCAGCTCCCATAAATGTGAGAATACAAGGACAACAAGGTTGTTACTGATATGGAAACATAAAATTAACAGAGGATGGCTGATAAAATATTAACACTTTATTTCATGAACTCTCCAGAAAGGAACAGAAATGTAGTCTCTGTGACCTGTGTTTTTCTGTCTCCCGCCATGTATTTGGTGCTGCAATACTCGCGCGAGACCGAGGGGGGCGC
This sequence comes from Cheilinus undulatus, assembly GCF_018320785.1. Lineage (NCBI taxonomy): Eukaryota > Metazoa > Chordata > Actinopteri > Labriformes > Labridae > Cheilinus > Cheilinus undulatus. The sequence continues at coordinate 29,709,998 of NC_054868.1, read as the reverse complement.
TCTGCACCCAGCCTTCACACAGACAACACTGACTGAACGGACAGAGAGCTTTGTGCCGAAAACTAAACCCAACCTGTGTCAGACTAATGAATTAAAACGGCCCACTTGAGAGGTAAATACTAACAAAGAGACTCTTGGCAAATATCCGGCGGTTGTAGCTGAAGTTGTGTGTTTGAAATTAGATTAATTTTGCATTTGTTTGGTTGCTCAAAATCATCCGTGAGGGCAAGTTGTTGGTAAGAGAGGAGGGCTCAGGGCGACGGTAGCAGCCCTTCTTTGCCTGTAAACTAGCGGCAGCACGGAGCGATGCGTTGAAGTTGAAAAAAGACAGAAACAAGTAAATTTGTTTCCTATTTTACTTCTTAAACTAGTTGAATTAGTTGAAAACATGTGAATTTTACCACGAGCAGGTGTATTTTGGGCAAAGATAACAGTTGAGTCCACTTCCTCTGTGATTGTCTGTAGCTGGAGATGTGATGGGTACCTGAATAGTTTGCGGCCTAGGCTAGCAAAGTATGCTAACCAGTTCGCTAGCACGGCTAACATGTATTAGCCTCTCGCTGCTAACATTGCTTCCTTCCCGCAAAATGCTAGCCGCTTACCAATGCTGTTTGCACTTAGGCTAGCTAGCTAATTTCAGAACCTGTATGTCAGTAGACAAACACTGGCCGCTCTCGTACTGTCTTATAATGTGGCTTTCCATTAATTCAGCTGTTGAGATAGCTGTTAGGATGCCGGAGCTGATTGTTGAGCTCGTTTATGTATTTTCGCAATATTTGGTGTTAATTTTGCGGAAAATATATAGCTGTTGCCTAGCTAGGATGCTTTAGCGTGTAAGCTAATCATTTGCACAATTCTGTTGTAGTGTTGGCCAGTAAATAAAAGTTATCAATGCTGTGATACCGTTAAATGTACGACTTTGGTGTTATGATTTTTTGGGGTTTAACATCGATGTTGGGTAAAAGTGTCTGATGCTTACAACAAGGTTTTCACAAGTGCGGTAGCATGGTTGTGTTGAACTTGTGTTTTCTGACCCATAGAGGCCAGTAGAAGACCGTGTGGACCATACAACAACAACAGGCATGGAGTTCCCTCAACAGCAGAAACCGGCGGGGGACGGAAAGATCACCTATCCTCCCGGGGTGAAAGAGATTACAGACAAAATCAGCAACGATGAGGTGGTCAAACGGTTAAAGGTATGTTGATAAGGGATTTTTTGTCTGTACTCTCTGATAGAAGTCTTTCATGGCATTGTTTCCCTTTGACAAGTGTTTTTCCGATGGCAAAATTCCTAAACCTTCTTTCCTTAGTTAACTATATATTAGTTCAGAAGAGGCAAAACTTCCCATAGTTGTCCACTCGTACTACTTTATATTGACAGCACTTCTCTGCAAACAGCATTTTATCACCACCAGATTAGGATGCTGCAGAACTTCATTTTGATGCGATTAAACAAATGTAATTGTTTTTTTAAGAGTGAGGTCTCCATCTTACCTCGTGTTCCTCATATCTTCTAAAGGCTGGAGATATGAGATGACACTGAAATTTAAGTATAAGAAATGCACATATTAAACAGTCAAGTTATTTTACCGAAGGGGAGCTAAACCATGACTTCTGTTTGCATTTAGCCTTTCTTTGTTAAAGAAACAATTGCAAACACAACAGTGACATGTAATCTTCCTAATAATTTGACAGATGGGTCAACACGCTCGCTTATGCACCAAGTGTTTGGGGAGCAGCACTGACTTTTGTTTTTGGCCACCTGATAAATTAAATTCTTGTATTTAATCTCATAAAAAAAACATTCCCACAACCAAGTCTGAGGGAATTATTTGGTTGTAGAGGCTTAATTGACTCTGCTCACCACTAGGGATGAAGATTGTTAACTTTAATTGCTAATGATCGATCCAAGGCTTATCAATACTACTATTGATACTTTTCCATTCGTTTGGTGGACAGCTAAAAAGACATGTTATGCCACTCTTATACATAGTGATATAAGATGGGAAGAGTTGAAAAAGTTGAAAGGATGGTGATTCAGTCGGTTATATCTGTTTGATATTGATGAAATAAAAAATTCCTCATCTTCACAAAGGTGGTTAAGTTTCTTGTTGAATTTTTTTTTAATTTTCATGATGTGACATTTGAACGTCTCATGACTTTTTAACTGACATTCTCCTTCAAGTTATTTTTACTGAACTGACTTAAAATGATATTACTGCTTTCTTCTTGTTGAGTCCACTTGTAAACTTTTATTCTGTTGATTTCAACCTTGGGTTAATAATTTAAACTACCAGGACTGTCTACAAAGTTTGGGAGCACTTTTCAGCCCTCATCCCAGCAAATGAGGAGGAACATTTTCCTGTAGTAGCTGAAGCCAGATTGCATGTTTTTCTTTGTTGGAGGTAACAATTAAAGATACCGCATTTTGTTTTGATTCGATGAACAATGCCAGTGTTCTTTGAGCCTGTGTTCAATCTTGGAAGCTTGGGTTTCGATCTCCATTCAGTTCTACCAGTTAGTTTAGTATCCATGTGTCCTTTTAACAGTGTCAATGAGCAGGTGGGGTTGAGTGAGCTACCAGGCTTATTTCACTGAAAACAGCTTCTAGGTGCTAACAAAACAGTGTTAATGGATTTAAGAGACTGACCCTAAACATTACCACTGTGGACTTCATTGCCTACCACTGGGCCAAAGTGTGTATGTAGGTCAGTTATGACGAGCAACTCTGTAGACTTAGTTAATAGTTCTCTGTATATCCATGATCAGTCACTATTGAACACATTGTTGCACAGCTTTAATGTCATTTGATACATCTATTATTACTAGGGGTGCACCGATTGCAATTTTCTGACCGATCATCGATCTTTAAAAGCTTGACCTGCCGATACCGATTTTTTTTATAACCGACAGCATACTCCTTCAATGTTCCAATCTTATTTTATTAGTTTGTTAGTTTGTTTGTTTGTTAGTTTGTTAGCAACATAACTCAAAAAGTTGTGGATGGATTTTGATGAAATTTTCAGGAATTGTCAGAAATGGCATAAGGAAGAACTGATTAGATTTTGGGAGTGATTCAGTCACTGTCTGGATCCAGGAATTTTTTTAAGGATTCTTTACTATTGGGAGATAGGACTAACGGCGGAGCTTTGCGCTGTTACTACTTTACACCAGGAGATGGTGGACATGAGTAACTTCAATCCCAGCAGCATTTTGGCTGTGTTTTCACTCAAAGTTTTGGAGTTTATAGAGTTTTTCAGACACACATCCAGTGGAGGAGGCGAGTCGAAGCCTAACAGAGAGAAAGACAGCGAATTGTGGTGAGAACACTCACATTGCTGGGACAGATCCAGGAATTTTTTCAAGGATTCTTCTCTATTGGGAGAAAGGGCTAATTGCGAAGGTCTGCGCTCTTTGAGTGCTTTTCTAGTTAAAGATTATTTTAGAGCCATTGACATGGGCATTTAACGATACCTCCATGCATGCTGATATCCAACCGTCTCCTTCCTTCACACTAGGGGTTGACCGACAATCGATCTGGCTAATCATCTTCATTGATATTTGACATTTTGTAGATTATCGGTTTTGGTGTTTTAGTCTACCAATTGCTGATAAAACAACAATTTCTCCAAAACAACAGATTCGACAATGACAGAGCTGTACAGTTTCACAGTTACACCACTGAATTTGCCTCAGTAGTGAACTTTGTTTTGAAAGGCTCATTGAAAGCTAACGTTAAACTTCAGTGGAGTTTGAAATGACGTATTGGGCCACAGCTCAAGTTGTTTCTCAGAGTTAAACTGGTGCCAGTGACACAGGGACATATTTTAGCTTTCAGACTGCAAATGTAACATTATTTATATTTTAAATCGATCTATTTAATGTTTTTTAACGTCATATTGACTGACAGTAACGTTTGTCAAGCCTCTATGCATTGAATATGTTACAAAACGTCCAATGCGGGTTCATAATTTAACTAGATGACTAAAAGATGAAAGACAGTGCCGTTAATTCTCACACTTACATAAGAGCTCCCCTGTAATAGTCACAGTGCTGAAACGGTTTCTGGTAACATTATAGAGATGAAGGAAATTGCTTTGATAGACTTGAGAAATAGTATCTTAGACCTTTTTTAATCCAAGTGGTGGAGTACCATAAAACCTTGCATAACCTTATTCCACCAGATTTAAGAGGCAAAAATACTCCTTATTTGATTTTTAAAAAATTATGGATTTATATAACTAAGTTTATAGGTACCCGGCAGATTTGGGTAATTAAATTAAAGAGTAGTTATACATTCATTTGCTTTTATGATTAAGCTATTCATATTGATAAGCTGTAGTTTAACAATCTGTATCATATAAGTGATTAAAATATTAATAAATTACTAGTTATAACTAAGTTGTACAATATATTCTGAAATGTAGGTTTCTTTGTCACAGTTAGTATAATTTGTTTGACATAATTACATTTAGCGATCAAAAGTCTTAAATTTGTATTAGAGCATTTTTGCACTGTTGTTTGCGGCTTTTATGCAAGGGGTACTTATATTATTGATTAATATACAAATGAACTGTAAAAGGTGTAAGCTACCATTTTCAGAGAAAAACCTTACCTAATCATCTATGCCAATATTCATATTTTAAATCTGATAATCAAATAATATTGGTTTCAAATATCAGTTATCGGTTTCATGAGCTACCAATCATTGATTACCCCCCCTCAAAAAAAAAACATTATCAGTCAACCCCTACCTGACACCTCAGCGTATCAGTAGATCAAGAGTTTTACTTTCCTCCTGTGTTTGCTTAGATATCACATTTTTTAAACACGTCACATAGTCTAATACATGAGTACTGAAATGGTCCTCTGACGTCCTCAAACTGTTTGTAGAGTAACACTGAGTCTAAAGTAGAAAACCCTTTGCCTAAGTAAACTTAAAATGTGCTGAAAGGCAGGCTGTTGATGGCACTGCAGATGTTTAAAGGTCCATTTAACTTTTTCTCTGGTTCACAGAGAGCTGAAAAGGCTTTTATTAATTGCATGTGCTGTAATTTAGGTGCTTGACAGGTAGAAGATTGCTATGATTTCTGTTGTATTACCAGGGGTGTGACAGGCTAGCAGCTGTTTTACAAGGCTGATGTCACATTTATTCAGTCATTTCACCCACAGTCAGCCTCTATTACCGGGGTGTCGAACTTCCGGCCCACCAGCAGGTGCCATACAGAGAGACGTTTAGGGAAAAAGATGGACATTTTTAAAAATATATTAATTTTCAATATTTACTAACTTAGGTGTTTGAAATACCAATTTTCACTAATTTTTCATGATCTATCTATAATATAGAAAAGGAAGATCATAATAAGATGCAATAAATGTGTTAAGTACGGCACATTGGATTCTCTTTAGAGTGGGGAGGAACATCATAAAAAGACGCACAGCAGAGCTCACAGCAGCGCAGTTGCTTATTCACCGCAAGCATGATGTCCAAAAAGAGGCTGATACAGACTGCATGATTTTTAAGGAAAGTCTATTTTTAAAAATTTATTTATTGATTTGTTTATTAAGATGAAGACCGTGACTAGGGCTGGGTAATATATTGAGTTTACAAGATATATCGATATATTTTTGAACGCAATATGAAGTAAGACAATATTGTTTATATGGATATAATTTATTTTACGTTAAAATACTTAAACGCGGGTCGCTATTTCGCCTACTTCTCTTGACTCTGTGTTGCTCTGTTGCCCCGCCTCCCTTACCCTCCGAGACCTCATGAAACTCAAGGACCCACCCCCTCCCCCTCTCACCACAACAACATAGACAACATGGAGACCACTAACAAAACGAGTGTAGTCGAAGAGTTAGTCGGTAAGAAGAAAAATTGTGGCTCTATCATTTGGAGATGGTTTGGTTTTAAGACTTCAGACGAGCAGCAAATTAATGTTTTTTGCATTGTAAAACTAAGCTTCTATCCCTGTGGGGGATTTAAGCTGCTCCCAGGATAACAAATAGTTTCCTTGCGTAACTGTCCATCAGCCACAAACGCAGACATCGTCTCTCACCTCTGGCGAGTGACTCAGTTCAATCTCCAGCCTGATTTAATCCCTCATTATAATAAATCTGTGATGCCAGACTAATATCAACTAAATACGTACGATTTAATTTTTTTTTTTTTTTTTTTTTTTAAGATTTATTTTTGGCCTTTTTGCCTTTGTTGGATAGGACAGTGGATAGAGTCGGAAACAGGGAAAAGAGCAGGGAGAGACATGCAGGAAATAGTGCCACGGGCCGGATTCAAACCCGGGTCGCCCGTGTATATGGCGCGCGCCTTAACCACTCAACTACCGGCGTGCCGTATGATTTAATTTTATGTCAACAAGATGTGGAATTATGGTCTTGATTACTTATGTTTAAACGGGACATTGTTTATAACTCCTGTAGCATATTTAATTCCAGGTCTCGTCATGGTAAAAATTCCTCTCATAACGACAAAACAGATTCTTTATAACTGAAAATTTATCCTAACCTGGACACAGGCTGTCCTATGACATGAGAGGTCGGCATGTTTAGTCTTGGAGCAGTGCTAAAAGGCATGAAAATTATGCACAGATATGGCCCCGTTCAAGACGTATGCACGGATGTCAAGTGGATTCAGAGAGAACGGACACGAAGAAGAATAACTGTTGGGGCACAGACGTGTTTAAAAGTCAAGTTTTCACCCAGTAGGTGAGCGTTTGTAGCTCTATGTGTAGTATGTAAGCGCAGCAGTCTCCAAAGGACCCACCCCCCCACCTCCTATCTCTCACTCATCTCCTCTTTGGACTCTATGCACTGATCCCAGGTCAGGTGAAATAAAAGGATCAGATCAGACTTTGTGACCAGGTTGCCGTATTAAAGCATAAACAGTCATGCTGAAAGTATATTTATAATGAATATTCCAGTCTTTTAAATTTAGCATCAGTGGGTCTTGAAAACGTTAAAAATCTGAATAAAGAAACGCCATGTGATACAAGGACAGCATAGGGATCATTTTTGAGTTTTTTATACAATATGAAAGCATAGATTCCAAGCTTTCAAATGGTGTATCATACACCTTAATCTGATCGTATTTTACAAAGATATGCTCATATGAATGTTACCTTCTAGTTCCTGTTTGTTCTGAGAAAAACAGGCTCAAAGTTTCAGGACTTCTCCTACCTTCGGGTTGGCCGGGAGATGGGCGTGAACAATAGGGCCACATTTACATAAAGTCCACCCAAACCAAGCTTCTGAATTGGACTGGTGATGCTCATTAAAAAATACCACAGGAAATCTGCCGTCATCAAACTTGCCCTGTCGAGTGATCTTGAAGTTATCCGAAGTCTGTTGATAATTCTTGCTGCTTCTTCATCGTCTCTTCTACTTTTCTTCGCTGCAGGGTGCATCTTGAGGCTTGTTGTTAAAGGTGATAACTAGAAACAGCTGTATATGTGCCGAGGGGGGTGACGTTTGAACCGTGCGGTGTTTGTTATTGTCCATCTCAATGGGCGAAACTGGGAACAGTGGCAGACTGAGCGGCCAGTTATCACCCAGCAGTTTCACTTTCCCCTCCCCTCAATATCCTTGCAGCAACTGCGAGAATAGGGCATTTTAAAACACAAAATTAACGCTTTTAAATATCACATTTGTGTTACTTTTTTCATCGAATGAGTAGTTTAAATGTCGGACTTGCATAAAATGAGAAAAAACGAAAAATGATCATTTTGAAGAAAACAACTTTGTATCCATTTTTCTCAACCACTGGAATGCCGACTTGCAGGAACTTTATCTGGCTTCGGTCACATATACAGTCAAGCCCAAAATTATTCATATCCCTGGCAAATTTTGACTTAAAGTTACTTTTATCAACCAGCAAGTTTTTTCTTAGACCGAAAATGGCACAGGCTTCTCCCAAAAGATAATAAGACCATGTACAAGAGGCATCATTTTGGAAAAAAAATATTTCTCAACTTCTATTTACATTTGAACAAAAAATGGCATGTCCAAAATTATTCATACCCTTTGCAAACTGTCACAGTCTATGGGAAAATCCAAAGTTCTATATCATTCCAAGTAGTCCAAGCTGTTCTAAAGCATCCTAATTACCCTGATTCGTTAGGAACAGCTGTTTTAATCAACTCAACAGGTGAAAAACAGCAGCTCTCTGCAGTTGGTTTGTGAACAGTCATGGCTAAGACAAAAGAGCTCACTGCGGACCTGTGGCTGCGCATTGTGGCTGCTCACAAGTCAGGAAAGGGCTATAAGGCCATATCTAAATGTTTTCAAGTTCCAGTGGCTACAGTGCAAAGTATTATTAAAAAATACAAGACTTTCTGCACTGTGGAAAATCTCAGAGGACGTGGTTGGAAGCCAAAAGTGACACCTGTGCTGGCCAGGAGGATAGTGAGAGAGGTGAAAAAGAATCCAAGGATCACCACCAAGGCCATCCTGGTGAATCTGGGCTCTGCTGGTAGCAACGTCTCAAGGCAGACAGTCCAACAGACACTGCATACTGCTGGGTTCCATGGACACAGACCAAGGAGGACACCACTTATCCAGATAAGGCACACAAAAGCCAGCTTGGTCTTTGCAAATGCTCATCTGGACAAAGAAGAAGACTTCTGGTCTTCTGTTTTATGGTCAGATGAAACAAAAATTGTATTGTTTGGCCACAATGATGTATCCTTCATTTGGTGTAAAAACGGAGAAGCCTCCAACGCTAGGAACACCATCTCTACTGTCAAACATGGTAGTGGGAACCTAATGCTTTGGGGGTGTTTTTCAGCCAATGGTCTAGGGAACCTAATCACAGTAAACGGCACCATGAAAAAAGAGGAATACATCAAGATTCTCAAAGACAACATCAGGCAGTCTGCAGGGAAACTTGGCCTTGGGCACCAGTGGACATTTCAGCATGACAACAACCCAAAACACACAGCAAGAGTGGTGAAGAAATGGTTAACGGACAAAAACATTAACATTTTGCATTGGTCCAGCCAGAGTCCTGACTTGAATCCAACTGAGAATCTGTGGAGGGAGCTAAAGATCAGAGTGATGGCAAGGAGACCCTCCAACCTGAAAGAGTTGGAGCTCATCGCAAAAGATAAATGGGCAAAAATACCAGTGGAGCCATGCAAAAAGCTGGTCAGCAATTATAGGAAGTGTTTGATAGCTGTAATAGCCAATAAAGGCTTTTCTATTGATTATTAAGAAGGGTATGAATAATTTTGGACATGCCACTTTTTGTTCAAATGTAAATAAAAGCTGAGAATTTTTTTTTCTCACAATGATGCCTCTTGTACATTGTCTTACTATCTTTTAGTAGACGCCTGTGTCATTTCTAATCAAGAAAAAACTTGCCGGTTGAATAAAAGTAACTTTAAGTCAAAATTTGCCAGGGGTATGAATAATTTTGGGCTTGACTGTATGTCTCATTGGAGCAAATCTGGCCCCTGAGCCTGAATGAATTTTACACCCCTGCTCTATTATAAATAAATTAGTTCTGTAGTTTGGCCCTGTTTTAGTCCCGAGGGAGTCTGAACAGCTGTGAGCTGGTCCTTGTTTCATTGTAGTTGTCGCCTAAGTCACATACTGCTGCCACCTGCTGCTGTGCTTCTGAATATTTCATTTTTATCATTAAACTTAAACATTCACAAGCTGCTTCCTCAAGTACACAAGTATAATCTAATACAATCCTGCAGTTCCTCCAAGCATTTTACTTAAATAAAGTAGTTGTAATACTTTGTATGTAATTTCTAATTGGAGTCACAGTGGATGTGGTGCTATATCAGTCATTTACACTGGAAAGTGATTTCAATATTAAAAATTCCTATATCATCTTTTTACTTACTTTTCTGAGCTAAAAAGGCTTGAAATGGTGTAAAATTGAGTATATGGCAACTCTTCAGAAAGTCTTTGAATAAAATAAAACCTTTTTTTGAGTAATAATGGAAGTGAATTGGCACCCAGATGTAGCCCTGCTCCGGATACTCCATACATGAAAGCCCATATGAAAAAAATGAGACAGATTACAAAATGAACATCAAGTAAGGTGTTGATGAAGCAAAGTGGTCCCTTTCTTTTTTTGCCTTTAGGTTTGTAAATACATGAAAACTACACAGTACAGAGCAGTCTTGTTTAACAAACATGGAAACTATGGCTTCAGTTCGGAACAGTTAATGCTTTTCTGAGAGTGTCTTTTAAAGATTAACAAAGCTTTAATTGTAAAGTCAGACTTTATAATAGAGCTTTTAACACTATATTGATTACTAGAGGGGTCAATGTGTTTTAAATTTTAAGTTTGTTTTAGCTAAATTGCTATTCTCCCTTGAAATACATATTAGTATTTTTCTTTGTTAAAAGAAACGAGGTGTTATGAGTTGCTTTCTTTCCCATCTTTGTACTAGATGCTTGCTTGTTGGGAGGGGGGTTAAGCAGCACGGGTGTCAATTTGTCTTAGCAGCTTGATAACGTACCCTGTGTGTACCAGCTACAGTCTTTTGAGCCCAGTCCTTGAAATTTGATGCATGTTTTCTAGAGCTGTGCATCTTGACTGGTCTTGTGATTTGATTCGATTACGGTTATTAGGCCGGTGATTTTCTAAATTATTGTGCATAGCTTCCTTTAGAGGCAAGCAGCCTGATCAACAAAAACTCCTATTGTTAACTTCTTTACAAATCAATTTTCACATGTATTGTTTAACTAAATGATATTGACTATTAATAATACAAATTATTAGATTCATATTCTTCTCACATTTCAAGTAAAAGGTTTGCATGAAAAATAACCGCCTTTGGAAAAGGCATTTCAAATTAGGCTTAATATTTGAATGTATAATGAAAGGTTTAGTCTGTTTTTTCTTAATTTATAGATTAACTTGTTTTCTAAAACATTGCCAATTAATAATGTTACAATACATATAAACAAACAGACAGTTTTATCAAGGGCTGGGTATTGACACTGATTGCCTGAATAAATTCAGTTCAGGTTCATAAGTTACTGATTTTTGATTGGATATCGATTCACGTAGGGATATTTCAACTCCAAAACCTATGTCGTTTCAACATCTAAGAGATTCTCGGAGAACTACAGTTGGAAATACTGCAAATAGTGTTTCAACCAGGCACATTATTAAAAGATATCAAGGTTTGCATTAAAATTTAGGCTAATGCTTGTTTTAAATTTTTACACTGCTTTGGCAGTAACGGATCTGTTCATGTCAAGTGAGGCAATTTAAATTGAAAATTGAAAGTTTGCGATGTACCACGTTTTTCTGCAAGTTTATATGGGTGGTAAGTTATTTGCAACTTTAAAATATACTAGAGAAATGGTTTTGTCACCAGTGGCGCTACTCATAAAGTTTACAGGTACAGCAGATATGCTTTTGCATATACCAAAGAAGTGAACCAGATATATGAGCTTGCACATGTACAAGTGGAGCGCATAAAGCTTATTTAACAATCTGCATTGCTGGATCACATCCCATTATCATCTGCAAAATTTGAGCAAGGCATTAGTATTAGGTTTTTCTAGACTTGTTTTGGTATTGCTGCAACACATAATTAAACTGTCTTCGGTTGAATTCAGAATTTAGCAGAAAAAAATGTTTACTCTCAGCCAAGAGTAATTTTAGATTAAGTCAAAATAAACAGTTATAAATTCAGGCCACAGAGATGCACACATGCTCACAGGCCCACACACTCATTGCTGAGTGGAGAGGCTTTATCTGCTGGATTGTGACTGTTTCAGCTAAGAACAGCGGAGGGTTGTGGTGAGTGTGTGGAAAAGTATATGTAGGAGTGAGTGTAGTGCTCTGCAGTCTGCTGGATCTGTTGGCCCATCCCCCACTCCCGCTGGCTGCCTGGCTGTTTAGTGAGCTCTGCTGCTCTGCTTCGCCTCCCTTTCACACAAATACTCTTATCCTCCTTGCAGAGGAAGAGGTAGTGTAAAACACAGAGATCTGCCTTTCCATAACAACTGAGTGTCTAAAAGTGTGATGCTTACAAAATCTTGGAACATTTTTTGAAAATGTAGCCTAGACAAAAAGGTAAAAGGCTTTGTAATAACTGTTTTAGACCACAGTCCTGAGGAATTTGCTTTGATGCAACCTAAATTTTATGCTAAGAAGTCTGACCTCTATTTATACTCAAAAAGCTGCTTCTTGTGGCCTTTGTTCAGTTCTTATTCTTTGTTTCTGGTCTTGTGAGCTGTGAAGAAGTTAAGGGAAATTCAGATTTGGCCCCATGCAGCAAGTCTAGCTGATGTCGCTTGTCTTGTGTTCATGATGGCAGTGTTGCTGCTGTATTTTACCTTGTTTTTGCATGACTCATAAATTACATGACTAAAGGTGTTTAGAAGTGGGTTTATTAGATATTTTTAGAACTTCATGCATGAAAGACTCAGTACATGTACCTTTAACATCACTGATCAGTGTAGGGGGTGGTCTGCTCTACTGTGAGCCTTGCATGGGTTTGTGCCAAAATAGATGGTTAAGTGGCATGTATAGAGCTAATCTAACCTTAGATGAGAAAACATTTTAGTTAGAACTATAATTAGTTGGCCGGTGGTACATTTTTTACTGATTTAGTTTTGTTCACCAACACAAGTGTTTTTAAATTAAACAGTCAAGATGTGACCTAAGAGTAGACTTTCCATTTTAATTTAAAAACTTTTACAATATGGTATTTATAATCTAGAAACTGTAGCCATTTATTTCAAAGAGCCTCCATTACAGGGGGGCTCAAAAGTACTTGGTCATACAAACATAATTCTAATGAAATACTATGGTGATTTCTAGGGGTGCACCGATTGCAATTTTCTGGCCGATCACCGATCTTTAAAAAGCCTGACCTGCCGATTTTGGCCGATACTGATTTTTTTTTAACTGACAGCTTACACCTTCAATGTTCAAATCTTATTTTATTGAACAGCATTGACCAGTACCCGTGAAACAATACAAACTTGTTGTTTTAACTGCACATGAGATAGTTCTCTCAAATATAAATGAAAAGTTTAAAGCATTGCTGTCCAAACTACTAAATTGTATCAGTTCCTTTAGTCTTTCATTTTTCACATTTTAGTAGGTAGAGGCATATGAAACCGACCTTATCCACCGATCTTATTTACTAGGATCGGCCGATCGGTGCACCCCTAGTGATTTCTAATATTTGGGTGAAAAGCTGTTACAGTTAATGCTTTGGATCATGAGCTGCTCCTCCCCGTTTCCTAACTTTTGCTGTCCCATCATTCTTGCACAAGTTTATATTGGTTTCAGACCCGGCAAGGCTTATTCATTGGGTTTTATGTGACTTGTAATTCTGACAGATCTATATTAAGTTTAACAGAGTGGTTTTTGGTTATGACGCACTTTAACAGTTTCTGTTGCAGACAGGCATTTTTCTCACCTTCCATAAAGGTGCTGCTTTAAGAACTAAAATCTTTAGTTGTGATGAACATAAAGGAAGCTGACCAAACCCTCTATCACAACAGCTCCACACTGAAAACTAGACTTAGTATGACATGGAACCATTAAAAAAAAAAGTTGTACTGTTACAGATTTGAAATCCAGAGCTTACTATTTTTGACCTGATTAGGATGTTTCCCATCTCATCCTCCTCTTTTGGCACGTTTTTTCCTTAGATGGTGGTGAAAACATACATGGACATGGATCAGGACTCAGAGGAGGAGAAGCAGCAGTATCTCTCCCTGGCGCTCCACCTGGCCTCAGAGTTCTTCCTCAGGAACCCCAACAAAGATGTACGGCTACTGGTGGCCTGCTGTCTGGCCGACATCTTCAGGATCTATGCCCCAGAGGCCCCGTACACCTCCCATGACAAACTCAAGGTCAGAAAAGACACTGGATCTGCAACTCAGTATTATCTTCAAGGGAACAGTAATTGAATGCAGTCTAAGTATCTAAAGACTGCCACACACAAAGATTTTCAAAATCTTAACCATTTTTTTCTGTGTGAGAGAGTCCACACACGGAGAAAAATAATCACGGATTATACCATTTCAATCATGAAGTGTGTGGTGTTAAATCAGTGATGTGTGGGTCTCTTTAGTTTTATAGATTACAGGCATTCAGGTGTTATTGGTAACTGGTTAATTAAGAAGAACATCAGGGCTCGACAGTGCGAGCGTTTCACTCGCATTTGCGCCTAAAAATAGGTGTGTGCAAACTGTTAAAAACTGGTTTGTGTATGATTAAATTGATCAAAGTATGTATATACAATGCTGTCTTAACCTAAAGTTTACCGGTCTTCACACCTTAACCCTCAAGATATCCTTTTTTGGAGATTGGTGCCATCCGTTATCAATGATATGCGCGCATTGTCGTCTCATTCTGCCCCCCCCCTCTCTCTCTCTCTCTCTGTTTCACAGAAACTCTGATTACATCTGTCCCGTATTTTCACCTGCTGTTCTGCATCCTCTCTTGTCAAACGTCACTTTCTACAACTGTTAAGTTTGTGAATTTATGATAAAACTCTGTAAACTTTCAGCGCTGGTTCTGATCAGGAATTAAATGATGTCGTTGAACTTCCTTGCGTAAATCAGCTGTTCTGAAATCAGATCGCGGGTGAAAAAAAATAATGAAGAGTATGATTTATGGTGTTTCAATAAAAGAGAGGCTACTGCTGCTAACACTGAAGCAGAGAGACACAGAGGAAGAGAAAGTAGCAAAATGTATGAGCTGCTGTCTGTGAGGGAAGGGGAGGGATGCAGGGGTGTGTGAGAGGGGGGATGAGGGGGGCAAGAGCAAGCAGATAGCTAATAATGTAGGATTAATGTTATGATGAAAATAAGGTACCCCAAATGATGACCATTATTTCTAAATAAAAATAAGATGGAAAGAAACATATAGTTTTTAATTGCAACAAGGAATATGATCATTAAAAGCATAAATCATTTTTGTGACTTTCTTTCAGCTAGTTAAAGCTAGTTTTGGTCAGTGTCCCAGGTCTGTGGTAGTTTTTGGTATGTCATCCTTGATAAGGACTTAATTACAACTAAGAATTGTGTCTTTGCAACTATCTCAGGCTTTATAGCAAAAACTTTTTATTTTTTATTATTGTAGTAATATATCTTCCTAGTTATTTTAAGGTAATTTTATATAAATAATGTTAAGTGATTATGTTGGGGGTGGGCAGTGTTTAGGGGCCTCATACTAGAGTCTGCTTAGAGTTGGCCTCCATGACAATTTTAAGCACAGGGACAAAAGTATATTTAAGTTAATTATTAGTATTATTCAGAGGACCTGGAGAATGTTTAAGGATAGATGGAGCTCTTGTACCCACTATTACTGTCAGATAGCCTAAAAATTGATAGCATTAAAGACAAAGTTAAATTGCAATACTTTTTAAAAACTTGATGATTTTACCTTTCTGTACATTTTGTACACAAATTCATTAAATAATTTTGCTTTTAAATGTCTATTTGCATCACGTTTATTACGGAAAACACATTATTTGATCAATTTTCATTGTGCCCCTAAATTTCTTTATGTGCTAACTTTTTCAACTTAGAAGCACATGTGCTCCTTGGGAAAAAAGTTAGCGTCAAGCCCTGAACATGACAATACTGAACTCTCCTCTGGTAGGTTTTAGGTTAATAGACAGTCTTTAAGAAATTAACATTCAAGAATCCCCCTTTCTAACACTTTTTTTTTTAAAGGTATCATTTAGGTAAACATCAGAGGAGATGGGCCCTGACTACTTCTTTAAGTCTGCATTCTGTACTCAGGGCCTTAGTTTTATATTTTGATAACATGTTACAACTGCACTTGAATTTTGGCTTAAACACTGAAAATTAAAACACCAGTGCTGTAAATGATCAAAAAGAGACACTGATGAGTGAAGATATCTTTTACATCTTACACAGAACCAAACTGAACATCTGAGATTGAAGATCACTCTGAATATTGGGAGACTTTGAGGCCAATCAGATGGGTTAAGAGCTTACCTGGAAGCATAGTTTGTTTGTTTTTTTTAGAATCGCCTGTACTTGCATGGAAATATTTATTATTGATATTTATTATTTTATCAGAAGATAAAGTGTCTTTTCTTTTTGTCCCCAGGATATCTTTTTGTTCATCACCAGACAGCTTAAGGGACTAGAAGACACAAAGAGCCCTCAGTTCAACAGATACTTCTACCTGCTGGAGGTAAGGTGCCTTTTGAATAGAAAGCTCGAGAAGTTAAACTTGTCTTGGGGTAACTGTACATCAAGATGCCAATAAAAATGTGTTTTTTGTTTTTTTTTTATGTTTTGTTTTGTTTTGTCTTTTAGAATCTGGCATGGGTGAAGTCTTACAACATATGTTTTGAGTTGGAGGACTGTAATGAAATTTTCATTCAGCTTTTCAAAACACTTTTCTCCGTCATCAAGTAAGACACTTTTTTTCTCTGTATTTTTAGAAATATCAATATTCAGCTGACCTTTTCATATATTTCCACAGCCCTTAGACAAGAAGGAAGTGAGCATTTATACAGCAATTTTGAGTGTGATTGTATGATCTGACCTAAAAGGCTTGGATGGCTCAGACAAAACGAAAGAAAAACATTAACTATCTGACAAATAAGTTCAGTCAGGATAGCAAAGTTCAGGTTTGTGACTGGTTAGGTAGCCGTCGATGCTTATACACAAATTAGCTCCCATTAGTGCCATTATTTGATATGTTCAGCTTATTTTAACTGTTTTGCTGATCAGTCAGTATGTTCACAATTTACTCTGTATTTTTTTAGCACTAGACAAGAACTGGTCCACAGTAAATAATGTTTTTTACATTGAAGTTTTTTCCTTCTCTCCATAAGTTGTGATGAAATGGATTGAAATGTTACCGTCTTGTTTCTCATTGTTTCTCTTTTCTGTACAGTAACAGCCATAACCAGAAGGTTCAGATGCACATGATGGACCTGATGAGTTCCATTATCATGGAGGGAGACGGCGTCACACAGGAGCTGCTGGATACCATCCTCATTAACCTTATTCCTGCACACAAGGTAGAGACACACAAACTCAATGATATACAATCTATTATTAATGTAGTTTTAAAATTATATATGTTATTTTTTATTTTCAAATAATTATTGGTGCATTTAAAAATTATGCCATGAATAACTTTATAGAGATCCTTTCAACCAAATGGGGACCCATTGTTAGCTGCCATTCATTCATGTTTTCAGACAGTTACGTGGGCACTGTCCAAAATATTGGTGTTCTCTGAATGTGTCTGTAAGATGTTAACTGCCAGTTTTGTTGAATCAGGTTTTAATGTTTCTTTGAACAGAATTTAAACAAGCAAGCATACGACCTTGCAAAGACTCTGCTGAAGAGAACGGTTCAGACCATAGAGACATGCATTGCAAATGTGAGTAGTTTCTTTTTCAACCTGTAACTTTCAACACAAGTGGCTGTGATCTGCAAATGTCATTTTGAATTAGGTACTTGTCTCACAAGTTTTTTCTTTGTCAGTTCTTCAATCAGGTTTTAGTGATGGGAAAGTCATCAGTCAGCGACCTATCAGAGCACGTCTTTGACCTCATCCAGGAACTGTTTGCCATCGACCCCATGCTGCTAACATCTGTCATGCCACAGCTGGAATTCAAACTTAAGGTTCACACAACAATCACACCGTCACCCCACAAAATACCAGCAGTTCATCTCATTGCAGAACACTGAGATTTGATACTGTTGATGCCTTGGTCAGATAATATATTTTGGGTAGTAGGATTACTAGGATTTATGTAACTTTGATTTTTTTATTTTCCTTCTTTGTCCACTCATCATTTATATGAACTTATAAAACATTAAGACTACCAGATTTAAAGGCCTAAACACAGTGTCTTGTACTCTGAAAATTTCCAGAAGGTGCACATGATCATCTACGCCAGTTACCTTAGTTATCGTACAATGAAACAGCAAAGCAGAACAGTTTTAAAAATCAGTTTTAAAACATTTATGCATTCATTCAGTTTACTTTACAAAAACTGATGGTGATGGGAGCTTGCATTTTTATGCCCCTATAAACAGCAGGAGTAGCACTTCTTAATTCTGACAAAAACATGACATAATTTGAGTAAGGGTTAGTGCAGGTGGTTGATTGCCTTGTTTGTTTTCATCTGGAGAATGAATAGGAAAGACTTTGTCGCAAAAGAGTCAAAAATGCATTTTACATTTTTTGGTTTGCAGAGCAATGATGGCGAGGAGCGTCTAGCTGTTGTTCGACTGTTGGCAAAGCTGTTTGGGGCCAAAGACTCAGAGCTGGCGTCACAGAACAGACCGCTGTGGCAGTGCTTCTTAGGACGGTGAGTGACAAGAACACCGAACACAACTTTACACTTCAACAGAGTATGTGATAAATTAAGCTCTTCTGTTTCAACCAGAAGAAACAAATGAAAGAAAACAGATTAAATTAATAATGGCATATCCATGGCAATGACACAGGGTACTTTTTTGATGATTAAAGTTTAAAATAAAATCACTATGTCGAGATAAACTTGAGATGCATGAGCAGATATTCCCCTTTTTGTTATGTGTCAAAATAAAATTCTTAAACGTCTTGATATACTGGATTTTAAAATTTCCTTTTTCAGTAAGATTTTTTGCAGTGAGGTTTGAACAGAAAAAGAAAAATGAGAAAAGAAGGTGTTCATTCAAGTCAGAATTCAAATCCAGGAGAGCTTAGAGGAAGAGAGGTTTTGTTTTGTTGATCATATAAAATGTGGTCCATTTAGGTCTTTCATTGGATCCCACTTGAAAAGAAAGTGAGAAATTCTTAAAGAGTTTATAAATATCAGCCTTCTCATAAAGAATTGGTGCGGTTTTGTTGAGAATTTACTGCTGACCACCTGCTTGCTTTTGTTTTCAATGTATGAGTATGATTCTTATAAGCAGATCTTATTGTGTATTTATTTTGGCACAGGTTCAACGACATCCACGTCCCAGTCAGGCTGGAGTGTGTAAAGTTTGCTAGCCACTGCCTCATGAACCACCCAGACCTGGCCCGAGACCTCACAGGTGAGCTTTTTATACATGTTTGTGTTTTGTGACTCATTGTGTCTTCTTCAGTCTCCTCTTCTGCTAATTTAGAGCTTTTTCTCTCTTTATAGCCTGGATATTAAGTCAAACTTCTTTTTTTTTTTTTTTTTTTTTTTTTTATTATACAGAGTATCTGAAGGTGCGTTCCCATGACCCAGAGGAGGCCATCCGTCATGATGTCATTGTCACCATCATCAACGCTGGGAAGAAAGATCTCAACTTGGTCAATGACCAGCTGTTAGGCTTTGTGCGGGAAAGAACCCTGGACAAGAGGGTGAGACAGATCTTCACTTTCATATGCAGCATAAAACATGCAGATATTATACGCAGGTGGGAGTATTTATTTAGAGTCATAATTGAGGGTTTTTAATATAATATATTTAAATCACTATAATATTATTCATACTGTTTGGTTCTAGCTGTTTTGGGTGAAGTGCTTTATCACATTTCAGCTGTATCTACCCACACACAATTCTGATAAAGTTTTTTTCCTTCATAGGATTATAAAGTCCCCCTCAGCACTGGGTTTCTTTCCTCACACTTCAGGTGAAATAAATTGACTGTTCTCATCTTTGTTTTTACTCTGTATCCTATCCCTCTCCCTCTCTCCCCCTCTAGTGGCGTGTGCGTAAGGAAGCCATGATGGGTCTGGCTCAGCTCTATAAGAAATACTGTCTACACCATGAGGCTGGCAAAGAGTCTGCAGCAAAGATCAGCTGGATTAAAGACAAACTGCTGCACATCTACTATCAGAACAGCATTGATGACAAGTGAGGATTACGTAGAGTTTAACTAATAGGCCACACAGATAACAGTAAATAACAGCTGAAACTTAAGTCTTGAGATGTGTATCTATTCAGAGTAAACAGTAATGCAAGTACATTTCAAACTTCCATCAGTGTTATTAACCCATGTGGAGTCCTTACTTAACTTGTTTCTATTGCCACATAATTAATAAAAACTCTGCTCTTCCTCTTAAGGCTGTTAGTGGAGAAGATCTTTGCTCAGTACATGGTCCCTCACAGTCTCGACACAGAGGAGAAGATGAAGTGTCTGTACTACCTGTATGCCTGCCTGGACACAAATGCTGTCAAGTAAGTAAACCTGCAGTACAGACTCCTTGCAGCAAACAAATATGAAAGTTCCTTTTTGTTTGGACTGATGAATATTTAGATTTTTGAGACAAGTTTGTCTGGGGTAAACATACTTAGGACTGCACAATAGCAGGCAGACCTAACCATGTAACATAGCCCAAAAGAAATCACCCTAACAAGTGCATATAAACAGAACATTATACTTATCCCCTGTGTTGTTTTTGCCACCTCTCCTCTTTAAGGGCTCTGAATGAGATGTGGAAATGTCAGAACATGCTCAGAGGCCTCGTCAAAGAGCTCCTTGACCTCCACAAGCTGCCAGTGGTGAGTTGACGTGCATTTTTAAGTCTCAGCATCCATGTTATCTCTATAATGAAATATCTGACATCCCTCTCTCTTTCTATGGGTAGTCTGAGGCTAATAACACAGCCATGCTTGGGAAGCTGATGTGTATTGCCAGTAAGTTTAAAACCTTGTAAACCTGCATGATTTCAACCCGCACCCCTTCAAGGTTTAAAAAAGGTTCATGTGCCCAGCATCCTAATTGGCTCTGCTTTGTGTTCTCAGAGAATCTACCAGATGCAGGAAAGGCTCAGGACTTCATGAAGAAGTTTAACCAGGTTCTTGGTGAAGACGAAAAGCTCAGAGTCCAGCTGGAGATGCTCATCAGCCCGACCTGCTCCTGCAAACAGGCTGAGATCTGTGTGGTGAGAGGATAAAAACATACACACAAAAACACTCAGCCTGTCAGTCTGCTTTTCTCTCTAACACATACAATGAAGTGTCAACATTACTGACAGGTTGGCAACAAAATCACAGCAATGAGTATGTTTTTGAGTCTTCATTGGGGCACTGACAAATCATAGAATAGCTTTTAAAAAACTTAGATGGAGCAATACAAAGCTGTGCAGAAATGTTAGCACTAATCTGTAAGTGGTGTTATTAATGATGCACTGTTTGTTGGGGTGCAGCGAGAGATCACCAGGAAGTTGACATTCCCCAAACAGCCCACCAACCCGTTCCTGGAGATGGTGAAGTTTCTGTTGGAACGCATCGCCCCTGTACACATCGACTCTGAAGCCATCAGGTCAGTAAAAAATAATCTGTCCGACACAAACTAGGCCTGTTAATTTTGATAACAGCTCAGAAATACAGCACATGATCATTTGTAAACGGATATTGTCAAAATGGATTATACAGCATTTAATTTTCCAATTGAATAAGTGAAGTAGGATTGTAAATTTGATATTTTTGATTGGATTTGAGTGTTGTGTGTACAGGAGACAGATAACAGGCAGTCATGAGACAGACCAGCAGTCTGAGTGTTAGACTATCTCACTGATGGAGCCACAGAAAGAGCATGGAGCTCTCTCTATCATTGTGTAACAGCATAAACAGGCATTTCTCATTCACTGAGACACCTTGTGGTGGTTTAATGTAACTGCTGACCTTAGGCAGGGACTAGGCTTAACCCTTTCTGCTCTATGGAAAAACACCACGAGAAAGGAAAGATGCACAGTAAATGACTTCTAATGCTACAAACAAAGATTTAGATCATTTAAACAGAGTGATGGTTTTATTTTCTTCAGCGCTCTGGTGAAGCTGCTAAACAAATCCATAGAGGGTACAGCAGACGATGATGAGGAAGGCGTAACCCCTGATACAGCTATCCGTGCTGGCCTGGAGCTACTCAAGGTACACAGCGTGGACCAGTTATATGTCAGATCTGGAAATCATTGAATGCCAGAATGTAATGTGTGTTTAGCTGTCAACAGGAGTTTAAACATGCTAAACAATGACTCAGTCATGTAAAGCTATTGTTGAAATTATATTGGAAATAAATTATTCTTCCAATGCTGTTTACAGGTCCTGTCATTCACCCATCCAACAGCATTCCACTCCGCAGAAACCTACGAGTCTCTGCTGCAGTGTTTAAAGATGGAGGACGAGAAAGTGGCCGAGGCTGCCATCCAGATCTTCAGAAACACAGGGCAGAAGATTGAAACAGAGCTGCAACAGATAAGATCGTAAGAGAAATGACATTAGACCTGTTAATTTAAGTGAAAAATACAAACAAGAGACATTTTATTACATATTTAAAGGATTTTCTAAGTGTTATTACATGGCTAGACCAGCAAAGGTCATTCAAATTGAATATAATATCAATGAAAGAGGATTGGGTTTGAACTAAGGTATGTCTGGATTTGATATAAGGACGAATGTGCTTTGTGTAAGAGTATGTCTGTTCTCTTGTTTCTCCCAGGACTCTCATTCCCATCCTGCATCAGAAAGCCAAGCGGGGAACCCCTCACCAGGCAAAGCAGGCCATCCACTGTATCCATGCCATCTTTAACAACAAAGAAGTGCAGTTGGCACAGATCTTTGAGGTGGGGGATCATCCTCTAACTTAATGTTTGGCAGGGATGTTTTCTATTGTGTATCCCATCTGTTCTAAATAAACTCATGCTGTCTTGTTCTTTCACCCCAAGCCTCTGTCACGTAGTCTGAATGCAGACGTCCCAGAGCAGCTCATCACTCCTCTTGTGTCCTTGGGCCACATCTCCATGCTGGCTCCAGATCAGTTTGCTTCACCAATGAAGTCCATTGTTGCCAACTTCATCGTAAAGGACTTGCTCATGAATGACAGGGTGCGTCAAGAGCTAATAATAATGCCATTTTTACACATATGCTTCTATATTGGCCATACCTTACCACTATCATGAAACATACGCCGTCTTTGTCGAGAGAATAATGACTGTTATGTCCTTGTGTGTCTGCAGTCAGTGGGAAACAAAAACGGGAAGCTGTGGTCCACTGATGAGGAGGTTTCACCTGAGGTCCTGGCCAAGGTAAGTGACAAAACACATATGTGGCCCGTGTTTCACTTTGTACATTGTAAACCCTTGATCTTGTTTTTATGACAAAGATTTGGGTCTTGTTTACATATTTTTTCATTTAGAAGACAGATTTGATTTGAAAGTGGACTAACCTTTAACTAATCTGGTCATTCTGCTTTCTTAGGTGCAGGCTATCAAGCTACTTGTGCGTTGGTTACTAGGAATGAAGAACAACCAATCTAAGTCGGCAAACTCAACCCTGCGCCTGCTGTCAGCCATGCTAGTCAGTGAGGGAGATCTCACAGAGCAGAAGAAGATCAGGTAACTCAGGGCTGCAGTAGACCATTTAGAGGATTGTGATCTTGGAGTGAGAAAAGCAAACTTCTTTGAAAATACACATACTACAAGATTTTAAAATGATGGCACATTTTGTTTAGATACATGCATCACTGTGACAACGCAGTCAGTGGTGCTGTTGAGCACAGATTTTCAACTAGTGAATCGAGCTTTCTTTTTTCTAATCCCTCTGCTTGTTTGTTTTCTTTCTCCTCACAGTAAATCAGACATGTCTCGGCTGAGGCTTGCTGCAGGTGGAGCCATCATGAAGTTAGCCCAGGAGCCCTGTTATCATGACATCATCACACCTGAACAGTTTCAACTCTGCGGCCTTGTAATCAATGTCAGTATTACCCTCACATATCACATTTTATCAGCCTTTCCAAAGAATACACATTGATATATGATAGCCAGAGAAGCATTGATGAAATGATATCAGTAATGGTTGACTTTTATTGAAGGCCAAGGTCAGACTACATGATTCCTTTGTACGATACAATAGTCACTATGTCAGATTAGACTACATCAGAGCCATAAATTTGTGCCATTGCCTGACAGACTGCAGGGAGGTGCATGATCAAACATTGTGACAGATGTGATGACATAAAGAAGAGGCGTGGGGTTAGTCCACTCCCAGAAAGAGGACTGCTAACAAACACACTGTATTTATTGTACGTTACCATATTTGTTTTTGTATCCAAATGTTCTTTTGAATGACAAACTAGCTTGATGCTGCACGGTTACTCACTGGGTTGTTGAAGTGTGTCTGCTTTCCTCTCCAACATGTCTCTTTTTCAGTCAGTCATGGTCATCCCTCTATGACAACTCATACAGGAGGGATGTTGTTGGCAGAGCTCAAAAGACTTTACTTTGTCTCTTAGTTCCATCTCACAGCGCAAACTTCATCGATGTGCTTTCACTTGGTCATTTGTTTTGTTTACACTGATGTCATAGAACAAGTCACAGTAGGACAAAAATCACATGCCAGATTTTCTGTTAGGATACCATGAGATGTCTCAGGCATGTTCTTGATTGTTATTTACTATTACATACTACACAAGATGAAATGACAGATTTTTGGGGCCAACAGGGTCCAGAATCCATACAGTTATCAGACTGGGCAATGATCATGCTTAAGAATGTGTAGTGTGACCTTGGCTTTAACTGCGTGGGTGTCCTGTGATTGTGTATGCATGCTTCTGCCATTAGTAGCTATACCTACATTTACAAGTCAAAATGTCTGCTGTGATTAAGTTTATTGCAACAGGCCCTCACTTTACAAACTGACTGCAAACACATGAATGAAGTTTAATCGAAGTTTTCATCTTCCTACATGCAGGATGAGTGCTACCAGGTGCGTCAGATATTTGCTCAGAAGTTGCACCTGGCTCTCGTCAAACTGATGCTGCCCTTGG